>NC_134867.1:68180322-68481572 GCF_049852395.1 Peromyscus maniculatus bairdii
AATTACAGATAATCAAATTAAAATGTCTTAAAATAAACTATATCCAGAGCAATTAAAGACTTATTAAAATGATACAAACTGTATCAAAAAATAAAGGTCTTATTTATTTATTTATTAAAATCAAGATTTTAAAAGTTGTATAAACTTATTTTAGTAGTAAAATAAAAATGTAAACATTTTACCTTAGCTGAATGGGAAAAGCAGGAAAGACTGTGAATATATTTAGTAATTAAAATATGTATGAATTTTTTACATAAAATATACATCAGATTATATAGATAATGACAATTTTAAGCTGTTTCATTAAAGTGAGATTTCTTAGATAATGAAATTATCTGATCTAATACCAAGTTAGTAAGGTTATTTTCATATATATATGAAAATATACATATATACACAATTATTCATAACAACTAAAGATTTTCCTATTGTCAGAGGGTCTGGATTTCATGTTTCTCCTCCATTATCTGAGTTCAAGACACATGATTCACACAAGATTCAAGTAACATTCCTATAGAAAGCTGTTGTACAAGCACACACACACAAAAAAAATCAGAGAAATCTTTAAATGTTTTCTTATACATGGTAGTAAAAAGAAGGCAAAAGGTAAGAGACCCTCCTAGGTCTCTTTTGGGTATGGAAAGATGGCTCAGCAGTTAGCACTTGCCCTGCAATCCTAAGGATCTGAGTTTGGATCTCAGCACCCATGTAATAAGCTACCATGTAATTCTCCACAAACGGTGGCAATTCTAGCTCTAGGGAGGTACAAACAGGCAAACCACTGGGGTTTGTGGGCTCCCAACCTCACTAAATGTGAGTTCTAGGTTTAGAAAGAGACCCTGCCTCAGACAGGTAGAGAGTAATAAGAGGGCACCTGATGCACCTCCATATGTGCTCTCACATAGACAGAACACACACAGACATACACACACACTCAGGCACACAGACACACACACTCAGGCACACACACACACAAACTTCTTTTTAAAATACTTCAATATAAAGTGGTTATAGGGTATACAAATTTGTCAATGTGTACTGGGGTTTATTTCACATCAGCAGCAAAAATTAAGGTTATTACTACAATAAAACAAAATTACTTTTGAGAGTTCAATCATTTCTTTTTCTAAGATACTATCTTAAAAATCTGTTTAACAGGAAGATGAGTGATAAGCCCTAAACAAAAGAAAAAAAATAAGAAATAGTCTAGTGGTAATGAGTGGTCTCAGAAATAACAGGATTAAATCTTCCAGCCTATTTACAGCAGTAAATATATGCTTCATTTATCAGCTTGCCAAGAAGTTTTTACAAGGGTCACAGAGTCATCAACAGATGATGTTTGAGACCGAGTTAACTGGCCACAGCACTTTCTAGTCTTCCTTCATGTATTGCCACTTCAGTTTCCCAAACCACACCCTACACTGAAAAGCATCTCATATTTAGGGCACAACAGAGATAATATTTTGGGAATGGGGATATATATGGACAATTCTTTTCTTTTTTTTTTTTTTTTTTTTTTTTTTTTTTTTTGGTTTTTTTTTTTTTTCGAGACAGGGTTTCTCTGTGTAGCTTTGCGCCTTTCCTGGAGCTCACTTGGTAGCCCAGGCTGGCCTCGAACTCACAAAGATCCGCCTGGCTCTGCCTCCCGAGTGCTGGGATTAAAGGCGTGCGCCACCACGCCCGGCTCTTTTTTAATCTTATACAAAGAATTCCTTCACTCTATATGGGGAGAGCTCCTTCTCCCACATTAATAGAGAACCTAGTTCTAGCAGGAAATAGAAAAAGAAATTTCGTCCTAACAACTGTGATTCAAGAATTGTTAGTAAGGAGTTGTGTATGAGCCCCACAGCTATGATCTGGTACTTAAGAGTTGAGGCAGGAAAAATGTGAGCTACACAGTAAAAAGGTTTTGTCTTAATAAAGAAGATGGTGTAACTGAGGGAAAAAGTTCTATCCTACAAGGTTACACTGAGCAGCTGGCAGTTGCCAGATGTGATGCAGATATGTATTATTAAGGGAAAAATTATATTCCAGGGTTGGAGAATTGAGATCAGTGGTAAAATACTGTCTAACAAACACAAAGTTCTGGGCTTGGTCCCAGCACTGGGGTAATAAAAAAGATAATCTGAGGACACAGTTATTCTTCAAGATTACCATTTACTAGCTGTGTACATTTAAACAAGTCATTTCTTAGAGCTGAATTTCAGTTTCTATACCTGTAAAATTGGATTACCACTCACCTTAGGACATTTGTGAGATGAGATAATAGATGTGAAAATGACTTAAATATGAAGCTCTAACATATTATTTTCCCTTAATCATTAAGTTTGTGTTTAAAAAGCATATTTTTATATAATAACAACACTAAAACCACAGAATAGTAATATGCTTAATATTATACAGGTGCTTATTAAAACTCCAGGGCTTTAGATGTAATGCCCTGGTTGGTAATACCTGATGTGCCAGCTCATGAGCAATGATTTTAGTAACCAATTTTCTATCTGCTACTGAAGAACTGGCATTGTCATATAGAAGAGTCTCTTCTCGGAATGTAATCAGACCCCAATTTTCCATTGCTCCCGCTTCAAAGTCAGGAATGGCCACCAAATCTGGACAACATGAAAGAAGAGATCAACTTCTCATCTACGGAACTCCCTAAGTCAAGATACTTTACCAAGTAAAGACAGTGAGATCTTCCATGATCTTTAACACACAGAATCTTCATTTTCCTAGATCTACTGCACCTGGTTGTCAGCTAGCTGAGGAAGACCTGATCAAATCCTTTTATGATCAACAATTCCACTGTCCCCCAACAAAGAAAAAAATAGCCATGACAATGAATCAGATTAGAGTAAGCAAGACAAAGCCCAGGTCAAATCCCACTACGTCCTTCAGAAGCAGCATCACACTGAACAGAACTTCAATCTTCTTACTTTCATGGGCTCCTGGTATGTACTTTTTATTATTTGAATCAGAAATTTCTTGGAAGTTAGTCCAACTCCAGATGGAGCCCTAAGCATATTCCTACAACTCCATAAACTTTTAAGTTATATAAGTTATTTAAAGTTCAAGTTCAGAAAACTTAGAGATTGTAAATAATCTTAACAAATACAATTTTTACAGCATTAACAATGTTTCTTGTTTTTTTAAAAAATAATTTTGGCAAAAGCTTCTTTTAAAAAGGCATTTGTAAAGCAAATCTTCATTATAAATTGCAATAAAAATAAAAACTTCTATTAAATTCTTACCCAATTTCTTAAGTGGGTATTGAATTTCAAAGTAATTTTGATAAAACTCAAGGAGCTTTACAGTTGTGTCCAAGGCATGGTGAACTTGACCAATCTTTTCTGGTACAGCATATATTGAAACCTAAAGAGAAACATAATCCATGATGTAAAGACAGGTAAAATTAAAATGCTATGGCACTCAGCTGCCCACTATTAGGACCAGCAAGTTCAAGAAGTGCATACTATATGAGATCTTTTCAAATAGAAACTCTTGCTTATAATTCTTTCAGCCACACAGAACAAATCAGCTGTATCCATACTTGCACAAAAGAATTACCTACTGTTTTAATTTTTTTAAAGTTTTACTAATATCTCAAATAAACTACTGTGGTATATCTCAGAGCAAATAATAAGCACTATCCTATCTAATTTTACATTCTTGTACTCCTATGACATAGAAATGCTCTTATTTATGAACATGAAGACGATGTGTTATCTGCAGCCCAAAACTAAGGTGTTAATCCTTTTGGTACCTATTACTATGCCTGTACTCCAGTAGGCACTAAATACACATTAGTAAACAAATCATGGATCATGTAATATAAAAAAAAAAAATCGTATCATTATATACTCTCACTATGATTCAGGTCTCACCTTGACCATTCACTTCAGGATACACACTCAGGAAAAAAGCACATATAAAAAAGCACACAGGTTGTGTAAATACCTATGCTTTCTACCTATCATTTGGTAGATAAATTCCTAGTTTAAGGATATATGATAGGATTATAAAAGAAACTGAAATTTGACCAAGGGATGCAATTATTCTCAATCCTAGAATAAAATTAAGAGAAAGGGTAATTTGGATATTTTTCTTTCTTTTTACTTTTTCTTCTCCTTAAAAGAATATGTGCAACCTCAGCCTGGTCTAGAGAGTGAATTCCAGGACAGCCAAGGCTACACAGAGAAACCCTGTCTCAAACAAATCAAAACACAAAAACAACAACAAAAACAAAACCACGGGCTTTTAACTTCTTAATACACATACATAATGTGTTCATTATATTTATATCAATCTTATTCTAATAAATAATAAAACAGTAGAAAATAAGCAAAGTGAAAAATATGTCTCAGTAGAAATATTTTTTGCCATTTTATGATCTGAAGGATTTAAAATATGGCCCCATGCATATTAGGCTAGCATTCCATCACTGAGCTATTTCCCAAGGCCGCTTTCTACTTTTTATTTGGACACAGGGTCTCATTAAGTTCTCCAGGCTCAGTCTTGAACTCATTTTGTAGCTCAGGCATGTCTTGAATCTGTGATCCTCCTGCCTCAGCATCCTGAGTAGGTGGGATTACAGGTCTTCACTACCATGCATATAAGGGGAAAAAATGCCTTAAACAACATTTTGGGTTGGGTAAGAGAACATTGATTACTACCGTATGGTAGTTTAGGGTACAGCTCTGTGGTACAGGAGGAAGTTAGCAAGCCTAAGGCTCTGGGTTGAAACTTAATAAAAAAAGATTAAAGAAAAAAAAAGGAAAGAAAACAAACAAACAAATATCTTAGTCATGGTCAAATGAAAGTCTACTGGTAACTAGGCCTTAATAACTATAGCCTAAATTTTTTCTTGCCATCTACTGCTAGGACCATTTAAGAGATTTCTGTAACTACAGCTATGAAAATCCCTTACTCAGAGCAAAAGGTTCTTTACGACTGAAAAATAGAGGATTTGGTAGGTTTAACCTGTCTGTGCCTTAGAGGAATAAAAACAAAAACTAGCTAACAAAAGCAGGACCAAACCTTATCACGCCCATGAGAAGTAATAACATGGCCTGTAGGATCTAAAGGACACACTGGCCTTCCAAAACAGGTTAACTGAACACATTACAGAAAACATGAATTCCTAACATAAAGAATATACTGAGTCCTATCCTAATGACTGATTAGATGAACTAGAAGGGAATGATATCAAATGTGCAAAGTGTACCAAGATGATTGAAAGACATTTGGGATATGTCCTGGCTAGTTTAATGTTAACTTGACACAAGCTAGAGTCTTCTAAAAGGAGGGAAACTTGATTGAGAAAATGCTGCCATAAGATCCAGCTGTAGCTGGGCGGTGGTGACACATGCCTTTAACCCTAGCACTCGGGAGGCAGAGCCAGGAGGTTCTTTGTGAGTTCGAGGCCAGCCTGGTCTACAGAGTGAGATCCAGGAAAGGCGCAAAGCTACACAGAGAAACCCTGTCTCAAAAAAACCAGAAAAAAAAAAAAAAAAAAAGATCCAGATGTAAGGTATTTTCTTAATTAGTGATTGATGGGGGGAGGGCCCAGCCCACAGTGAGTGGTGTTATCCCCAGGTTCTATAATAAAAGCAGGCTGAGCAAAGCCCATAGACACAAACTAGTAAGCAGCATCCCTCCATGGCTTCTGCATCAGCTTCTATTTCCAGGATCTTCCCTGTTTGAGTTTCTGTCCTGACTTCCTTCAGTGATAGACAGTGCTGTGGAAGTGTAAACCAAATAAACCCTTTCGTCTCCAGGTTTCTTTGGTCATGGTGTTTCATCACAGCAACAGTAACCCTAACTAAGACAAGATATAAATTATTTTAGAAACAAAACCATGTTTGTGAATAAATTAAAATTATAGCTATATTGATAATACTGTTGAGGTCTCTAATTAAATGCTACATGTCAGACGCAGTACTCATATCTAACTGATTAAACTAATTCTATCAACTAGCCCATCTATAACAAAAACAAAAGCAGGAAGAAAGGAAACAAAACAGTACAAAAAAGACTCTAGAGAAGCAGGAAGCAGTATTTTTCACATCTGGCCTGCAATTTTTTAGGTAATTCTAACATTCTTAAGAAGAAAAAAAATCATTTTTTTCACACCAAATGAATCTTTCACTTTCTACTAAAAACAGATAAGTTTAAGGAATAAAAACCGAAATACAAAAGGTAAAAAAAAAAATTGGTGGGAGGAGTGTTACTGGTATTGAACCTAGGGCTTGGCTAATGTCCCTAAATCCTGTTTTTCCTTTGAGGGTTGGACATTACAGCAGATTTTAGTAATAAACAGGGCATACATAGTAATCTACAGTTATTGATTAAAATTCAGTTTAGTAGTATAATTCTACCTCTTTATTCCTGAATCTTGTTAAACAGACCTATAATATAAAATAGAAGCTGGATTTCAACATCTTAGAATAACAAAAATTCTTCACCTACCTTCCAAGTTTTGGACTTCTGATTGCAACACCTACACAAGTTACTGATGTCAGCACTATATAGTGGTGGAGAGTAAAACTCTCTCCACTTGCACCTAGGTCAGTCACTTAACCTTTCTGAGACACTCTCTCATCAGAGATATGGGGCTAATGTTGTGGCCATCTTTATTTCATAAAATAAAATGTTTATAAATGAGTTCCTAGCACAGTTGCTAACACAAAGTATGTCCTATCCATTTCCTAATAAAAAAGGAGAAAAATGGTAAAACTATTGTTTAATTCATGCTGCTAAAAAAAAAAAACATATTTACTACTAGGCAGTACAAAAACTGAGATTACATCTCTTGGTATGCAAAAGATTAAATAATACAGTTACATATGGAAAAAGAGAATGTGTATTCTATCTATGCATATGTATATATGCATATATAATACATATATACATGTAAATGGAATTTCTTTTCTGTGTGTGTCTGTATATATTACAGTCCTGAAAAAATGAAGTGTAGAGGGGATTAGAATTCAGTCTCTTCAAGAGATCAGAGCTAGTGATTATGAAAGAGCGATTCCATACCAAAGACATATTCTTGTTAAACTGTGCTGCCACCCAATACAGATGAATATAAAAGCCTCTGCCCACCACCCAAAAAAAGCTATGTGAAACACTTTTCTTGAACTTTCTTTCCAACACCAAGCACACATGAGGATGGATTATGTGTGATAATGAATTATGACACTAGGAGTGATGGAAGAATTCACTCTAGAACAACTGAAAACATAGCTGAGCTTGTAAAGAAAGGTCTAAATATCAAAATGATGAATTTTAATGTAATCCTACAGACAATAACAAGCTAGCATGGCAGATGGGGAGCAGGTTTGGAAAGGTAAGTAAAGAGAAAGTAAGTACTTAAAAAAATAACTTCTCTATCATCAGTGTTTCTATCTCTACTATAAAATAAAAGTTCAAACCAAACAACTATTTATACATGGATATTAATGACAAAAAACAAAAAAGTCTTATTAAAACACAAATTATGAGAAAATGGAAATAAACCAGGCCCTTAAATTAAACAATCTTACACATAAACTCAAGCAGAACTTGCTTTTTTCTTCTGGTTTTGAAGACTGAAACTAGAGTCCTTCACATGCTTAGAAACACTGCTGATCTTAGCCCAGCACCTAAAATTTTTTTAAAAGAGTATTCATCTCATTTTTACAGCTAATTTAATATGATAATCAAAAGCCACACAAACTACTCTAACTCAAAGTATGGCAAGCAGAGACTCATACATTTTATTTTATTTTAAACCTAAAGAGCAATATAAGGCTACTGACCATCATATTCTACAGCACAGTTCTAGAAATATTGGTATATTGTGTTATCTTACTATGATTCTATTCCAAAATAGAACACTTGAAAACTATTGACTTTCAGGTATTAAATGAATAGCAGTAAATAAGAGTTAAGTGTTGTGGGATATTTGATCACTCTGTGACATCCTGAGACTGAGTTAATAAAGTAACCTTGAATGAGGGGGTGGAGCCAGCGACTAGTTGACAAGAACTAGTCAAGAGTATATGGAGGGACCCAGGATGCAATAGAGGCACAGGAAGGAATAAGGAGGGACTTGGAGATTCCAAGGCTTGTTATACTTCCTTTTTGGTCTAGGAAGTGTGGAGAGAAGGTCAGCTAGTCACTCCTCTGCTACTTCTTTGGTCTATCAGGTTTTCACCCCAATATCTGACTCCCAAGTCTTTATTGCTAATAGAACAACTTAGATAAACACAACAGTTAAGTAAGAATAGCATTTCTGTTATAAAATATCAGAATCTGATCTAAAAGCTTGTCTTCATAAGGCAACTACCAAGAACCATTAAAGAATTCTACTTAGCTTACTACAAATAGGCTTTCAGACAATTAGTACACCAACATACCAGGGTTCCATTTACATCCTGACTCAGGTTTCTCATCTCCCCTACAATGAAAGCAACCAGGTATGTGCTCATTTTCACACTTTCAGAAAACTCATCTTGAATAAGTCCTTCTTCTGTACGGACCGATGACTTCTATAGCCAAAGGGGAAAAAAAAGATAACAGTTCTGTAATTAAAGCAATGACAAATATACTAAGAAACTAAAAATGCATGTAGATAATAATTGCATATTTTAATCTTTCAGCACAAATTTCTAGAAAGCAGAACCCCTTGTTTCAGTTTCTTTTACTACCCTTGATCAAGAGGACACACTGAATACAATGAGAACCCCAATAGGGCTCTCAATATATTTAAATTACAGGGAGCAGTGGCTATTGTCTCTCCATTTAAAAACTGTAGCAAAATGCAAATCCTTACCCCACCCCACAACCTTAGGATAACTGACTTCAAGAAGGAACTGTAGCTAAGATATCTTCTAACATGATCTAGTGTTCCTTGGAGGACCCCCAGGAAAACTTAGTGGAATCAAATGTGTTAGGCCACTAGAGAAGTCTGCAACAGATTAAAGGTGGAGAAATGCCAGCAACTCTCAGGATTTCCCAACCATGAATCAGGCTATGCTTTGGGTTATTAGATAAGTAGGTGCCCACCTCTTTAAGAGACTGATTAGGGTGAAGAGTTTGGCTATGAGTAGGGTTATGACAATAAATGATCATGCTGTCTACTGTCTATGGGGGTAAACTGTATTACCTGATGGCTGTGGCTATTTCTTGTCCCTAGCTACACAGGTTCTAGGAAGCATCACATAAACCGCACAAGGCCATTCAGGTAGACACAAAAGGAACCCCAAGTTCTGTTTAGCATAAAACCCCTCTGTTTGGTGTTATCCCTACTACCTCCCATGCAACTAACACTCAAGAAAGAGGCTACTGTATTTGTTGTCCATTTCCACATGACAACAATCCAAGTTTCATTTGCCAAAACACCAAGAATAATCACAATTCCACACTCTCAACACTGCTTAGAAAAGCAAATTCATTATGTCTTGAGTAGTTTACTGGGTTTTGTACTAGTTCATAGTGTTAGTATTTGTGCAACTGTAGAGCAAGAAAAAACTTCACACCTCCTCTCCATGCATTCTAAATCCTGTAGGGTCTTTTCCTTCCTCACGTGTTCCTTGAGCTGACAAATTTTTCCATTTTTATTTAACTATTTCAGTAATATATACATATGTGAATCTAAATATTCCTACCAACAGTACAGTAAAAAGGAATCCAACTGTTCTCAGAGATCCATCCAAAGATTTTACCTTCATGTCACAGTACCTTAGGCATATTGGATAACGCAGTGTGATGCTCATTCCTTGTAATCTTGATGACAAATGTGGCTTTAAATCCTGGTTCATCAAAACAGGGAAAAGCAGATCTTGCTGCCAGAGGTTCAAACTGAGTTGCTGCAAAGTACCTAAAAACAAATACAAATTCAATATAATAGTTACTGTCTACTAGACAAGGCACCCTGCCAAGTACTAGGGATATGAAGACAAATACAATTCCAGGCTTGAAGCAATTAAGTAAGAAAGACAGAAGTCTAAAGTGGAGAGAATCTTCTAACAGGCTTCAGATCATATCCTAACAGTGGAAGCACATTAGTAGGATCAAACAGCCTAAAACAAATTCTGCTGGAGTTGAAGACACTGGAGAAACTAGTACACAATCTGAATCGGTCCTTGAACACCAAGAATACTTGATAAAGTACAGAAGGGGAAAACAAACAAACAAACCAAAAACAAAGACAAATAAACAAAAAAACCACTTGAGAAAGAAAATAGCATACGGAAAGAAGGCAGTATGTATCTCTAAGCTGGGGCAGCTGCTGAGTGTGGTGGGATTCACAACGGTAGCTTCTTGAGTTTTCAACATGAAGTTCATAGGGATGATTGTCATTAATTGCTACTAAACATCTGGGTTTGCAATACTGAATCTCAAATTTACAACATTAACTTTCATGAAAATATAAAAGCAGTTGTTCTTTAACAGTATTCTGCTTTCCTTTTTAATTTCAGAGATAAACAAAAAGGATGTTCTCCTTTCTACACCACAATAGCAGCAGTTAAGACTATAATACATACAAAGAAACTGAATTAAAGGTCATGTGAAAAGTACAAAAAGAAACAAGGGCTAATGGTAGATTTTTAATCAAGGAAGAAAGCTGATCATCATGTGGAAGATGTATCAGGGCTAGTGCACCTCTCTTGTACCAGCTTAAATACCATTCATAGGCACTTTGGTCATGGTACCCTCTGTTCCTAGGTCCTTAGACTCCACTTTTAGAGGACAAGCAGAAAAGAGAAAACTAGATTTGGGGGTCTACACTTATTAGCCATATAACTGTTATGTTTGTAACCTATATCTCAGTGTTTTTATCTTATATATTATGATTGAGACAGGATTCCCTGCATCAAGCCCAGAGTTTTGTCAGAATCCAGTAAAACTTTACAATAAAACAAAACATTTGTATACTACATAAGTGATTCTATATAGATGCATACTACTAATACTAGGAAACTACAACTCCTTCCCACACTTAAAATCATTTTGTCTTTCCTGACAAGGATGGGCCCAGAAAAGGCAGAATGAACTTCATGATAACCATGCCATTTCTAACTGCCAACATTCTTACATAGTAAAAGGAACAGGATAAAGTCTCATTATATCCCTGTTACTCACATTAGAGGACCTATTTATGGATAAAAGTTACATCATAATGATCTTCCCTTTGTTTGAGACAGTTTTTTGTATTTTTTTTTTTTTTTTTTTAGACAGGGTTTCTCTGAGTAGCCCTGGCCATCCTAGAACTCATTCTGTAGACCAGGCTGGTCTCAATCTCACAGAGATCACCTGCCTCTGCCTTCCATGCTGGGATTAAAAGGGTGAGCCACGAACGAGAATACGCAATCCTTTTCGCCAAGATGGCAACGAAAGCGAAGAAGGAAGCTCCTGCCCCTCCCAAAGCCGAAGCCAAAGCGAAGGCCTTGAAAGCCAAAAAGGCAGTGCTGAAAGGCGTCCACAGCCACAAAAGAAGATCTGCACATCACCCACGTTCCAGCGGCCCAAGACCCTGCGGCTCAGGAAGCAGCCTAAATATCCTCAAAAGAGCACGCCCAGCAGAAACAAGCTTGACCTCTATGCCATCATCAAATTCCCCCTGACCAGCCAAGAAAAAGATAGAAGACAACACCACACTTGTGTCCATTGTGGATGTCATGGCCAACAAGCACCAGATCAAACAGGCTGTGAAGAAACTCTATGACATTGATGTGGCCAAAGTCAGCACTCTCATAAGGCCTCATGGAGAGAAGCAGGTGTATGTTCGGTTGCCTCCTGACTATGATGCTCTGGATGTTGCCAACAAAATTGGGATCATCTAAACTGAGTCCAGCCGGCTAATTCTAAATATACTTTTCCACCACAAATAAATAGATAGATAGATAGATAGATAGATAGATAGATAGATAGATAGATAGATAGATAGATAGATAGACAGACAGACAGATAGATAGATAGATAGATAGATAAAAAGGGTGAGCCACTACCCCCCAGTTGAGACAGGATCTTAAATAGCCCAAATTGGCCTCATATTCACTATGTGTACATACACATGTTCTCTCTCTCTCTCTCTCTCTCTCTCTCTCTCTCTCTCTCTCTCTCTCTCTCTCTCTCTCTCTCTCTCACACACACACACACACACACACACATCTTGAACTTCTGATCCTCCTACCTCGACCTCCCAAGTGCTAGGGCTGCACATGTGTTCCATGATGCCTGACTATATATCCTAAAATTCTATGAAAATCCAAACCAAACTAAAACAAAACAAAACAAATTATTGTTAAAGCAATATAATAACTATCTCACACAAATGTCTCTGAGAATACTGCTTTCTGAAGATACGTCTTTTCTATTCTTAATACTTGGTGCCTATTCTTTCTTTGTGACTATGTTTTGTTACAGCATTTCCTCAAGCCTATTTGAAGACAAGCTGGGAGTTGAGTAAGAGAATCCTAAGCACTGGCAAAAACAACGTGCAAAAAAAAAAAAAAAAAGTGTGAATTGGGGAAATAGTTCAATACAGTGCTTAAGAAACATAGGTTTGAGTTCCCTCTCTTCCAGACTTTACTGTATGTACCTTTGCCCTTGGCTATTATGAATATATTAGCATTTCTTAGTGAGTTTGACAAGGTAGAAGACTAAAGAAACATAAAATGCTCTGAGAAGTTTCTAGTATTTTAGTTCCCAATAAGTATTGGCTACTGTTATCCTTAGTTTTAGGAAATACAGAGTTCAACATGATAGGAGAGTAAGGGCTGTGAGAAAAAACAAAGGCCAGATAATGAAAATCTTCAAACTGTTAGAAATAAGAACTAACTTCAAAAGGACTATACCAAAGGCCATGACCACTTCTACTAATGGAAACAAGTGCAGAGATAAGAATAGGCATATGTAACAGTGTGGAAAGTAGGTAAAGTTTCCTGACCACAAGCAGTGTCTATTCAAAGCATCAGACATTATGATTTTCCAGGCAACAAGAGCATTGGTGGTATAGTGGTAAGAAAAGCTACCTTCCAAGCAACAAGAAATATACCCCCCTAATCATTTTATCAGTTTAAATATTTATTCTAATTATAGCAGGGGTAGTCTCCAGCAAAATAAAGCAAAATTGTAAGATACACACCCACACAAAATTTCTTAGGATTAATAGTTTTCAGACACCCGAAGGTAAGAATGATTTAAACTTTTATCCTCTATCGAGATAGACAATCATGTGGGGCCTTCGCTGTTATTAACAAGCAGGTAAATAAACTTACATTCTGTTTGTTCCAAAATTTCAGTTTAAAATACTATTTTAAATTCTCTAGTTCTTAGTTTCAAGGACCCACAGTTTTTTCTAGCATGTACTAGGACTCAATCCAGCCCAAGTCAAGAACTGACATGTTTATACTAAAACATCACTGGATTCCACTGCACACTACTCATTCTTCCCATTATGTACCAATAGGTCCAAAGATTCCAGGGAAATAATCAAATTAGATGAGATAGCTCTGGGGCTTGTCTTAGAGTTCTCTTTGCAATACTAAGTCACTATTTTATAATGTGGATGGTGTGTCTGTCTATATGTCAACTACCTATTTCACTATCCATATGTGGATCATTCTACATACAAAATGTACAATGCAAAAAGGGTGAGAATACTGTATTTCCTATGGATAACAGAGATTACAAACCAATAACTAAAGCTAAAACTCCAAGGATGCCATTACAATCACAAATTTGTGTTCAATTTTAGATAATCATTCAACAACTGAAATATACAGACAACATTCTATTTGCTTAAAAAGTATATAAATTATGAATAGATGACATTCATAATAAGTAGAGGTTACTAAAATAAAACCATATGTTTCAAATTCAAACTACCAGTATATAAAATCTTAAAATATATGTGAAAATCAGATGCACAATTTGATGTAAAAAAAAAAATTGTAGCAGCTTTTGATGATTCTTAATTTCCAATTGACAGCTGCAGCCTTGTACCAAAAAAATCCATTTAGTACTTGAGTGCTTTTTGATGACTGAGAAAGAAAAAAAAAATTTCTATCATTTGACAAAAGCTAAGAAAGAAATATCCATTCTATAGCTAATTAAATATGTCTCTTGGAAAAAAAGAGCTAATATATTCTTTTTATTTTCAGTTAGTGAAATTACTCTTTTAAAAATATTTTTTCTTTCAATGAATCAAAAATAAAAAACTCTGAAACATTGAATAAAACAACAATATATCAATATATATTAGCCAACTGGCCAGTGTCAATAATTCTTAAACTGGTCTACAGAGTATTATGAGTGTACTATGTAAGAATGCTCTACTAACATAAAGCACATCTAAGTAGTCTTTGTGCACAGAAATGACATTACTATTATTTATGAACATTCCATAGTAATGTACCCTACATTTCTCATAAAACCCATGTATCATATGACTATGAAGATTAAACAGCAAAGTATGATCCAAATAGGCTGTGGAACACTCTTATATTCTGAATCACCTTTTTTTTAAAGATGTGATTCTTTCCTATACTTTTAAAGATTCCATAGTCAAACTGGCATTTTAAAAAGGAAACCAGTGCCAGGCGGTGGTGGCGCACGCCTTTAATCCCAGCACTCGGGATGCAGAGCCAGGCAGATCTCTGTGAGTTCAAGGCCAGCCTGGGCTACCAAGTGAGTTCCAGGAAAGGCGCAAAGCTACACAGAGAAACCCTGTCTCGAAAAACAACAACAAAAAAACAGAAAAAAAAAAAAAAAAAGGAAACCAGTGAAGATTAAGGGCACAAAGAATGATATATGTATGTATGCCACTTTTCACACCGTCTTTCTCCAACTCATTAAGTATCTCCTAAAACTTCTGCCTGCTAGCAGGATAGCCCATACCACTCACTCTGCCACTTACAACTTCAGGGATGGATGACACTATTCATCCCATAAAACATAAAATGCTCACAGAAATTTTATTAGTTTGTGATAGAGAATAAATCTTCTTTCATCCCCTTCCACTATACACTCCTATTTTCTTCCACCCCAATACTCACTCCAAGTTATGCCTAAGACAAAAGTGTATTCTTCCATAGAACCATTCTGTTTTGCACATAGCTTCCTAAATTTAAAAACATGTAAAAACATCTATGGTGTGAGCAAAAGGTCTGCACTGCAGAAGTTACATGTGGAAAAGCATAGAACAAGAACCATTTAGGTTTACATACTTTTTCTCATTACTTTTATCTGTGTAGGAGATGCCATAAAACCCATAATAAGAGTTAGATATATTTGCCGAATACTCTATCTTCAAGGTATAATTGTGTCCTGTTAGAAGGGCTTCAGGGGCAACAATGGCGATTTGTTCATGATATGGATATTCCAGGATTTCAACTTGTTTTTCTTGACTTGAAACTGCTGACATAAATGTCACTCTTGAAATATTATGTCCTGTGCTATGGAGAATGATATTCCACGTGGCCTGAAGTGCCTGAAGTGAAATTGTCACAGAGCCCCTGAATGTCATTGAGGTTAGGTTTGGGTGTAGGCTAAGTTCATAGCGCTGAGGCATAATGGCAGTGGGAAGCCTAATTTGTGCCCATGGAAACAATTTCCCATTTGTGGCAAATGGCTGAATTAGTCCTGTTGACTGGTTTTTTTTGTTGCAGCCTTCTTTGGTAAAGGTACATCTAGGCAGTAGATAAATCACCATAATCACAGAGACAGCAACCACGATGACAAAAACACAGACCACTAAGGTCCTGGCAGAGGGTACTGAACAAGTCCCATCTGGACTCTGCCTGTAGCCTGTTGCACTGTTTCGAAGGCCTGAGCTTCTGTTCATGAAGGACATGCCCAGCAGCTTTGCAGATGACTCATAATCCTCTTCGTCCTCATCCATCTCATGCTCACCAAGACCTCGCACCAATAACCTTGAACCCCGGGGCTCATATTCCACTTCATCGGGTTCCAGAGGATGTAAACAAGGTTCTTTGGCTAAATCTACCACATCTGGTTCTTCTTCAAACATGCTGTTCTCAATCATATTCCTTGGAAGCTGAAGTCGATCTACAAAATTAAGACATAATGATAAGACAGAGGTGGGGGAGAGCTCATAATACAATGTTTCTTGGAAACACCAAATTTAGTGTTTTTTTCATCACTAGAGAGTTTTTTAATCACTAAGATTTATTTCCACCTTAACACTATTTGAATTAGAGGTGTGGTGGTATTGTGTTCCCCAAAATATTGTGTACCCTAATAAACTTATCTGGGGTCAGAGAACACAAAAGCCACTAGATACTTAGGATAGGCAGTGGTAGCACACACCTTTAATCCTAGCATTCCAGAGGCAGAAATTCATCTGTTCAAGGAAAGAGCCAAGCATGGTGACTCTCGCCTTTAATCCCAGAAAGCGAGCCTTTAATCCCAGGGAGTGATGGTAGAAAGCAAAAAGGTATATAAGGCGTGAGGACTAGAAACTAGAGGCATTTGGCTGGTTAAGCTTTTAAGTTTTGAGCAGCACAGTTCAGCTGAAAGCCATTTGGATCACAAGGACACAGAGGCTTCCCGTCTGAGGAAACAAGATCAGCTGAGAAGTTGGCCAGGTAAGGTTAGCTATGGCTTGTTCTGTCTCTCTTATCTTTCAGTGTTCAACCCAATACCTGGCCTCAGGTTTGATTTTAATAAATAAGACCTTTTAAGATTCATGCTACATAGAGGCTTTATGGCATTCTTGAGTTGTTCATTAAAAACTCAAGAATGTATAAAAAAGCATATTACTACAGTCATCAACCAAAAAAAAATCCTAGCAAACAGGCTAATATTAATGAAAGATGGTATAAAGCTAATTGATTTTCTGTAACA
The DNA here is from genome assembly GCF_049852395.1 of Peromyscus maniculatus bairdii. Classification (NCBI taxonomy): domain Eukaryota; kingdom Metazoa; phylum Chordata; class Mammalia; order Rodentia; family Cricetidae; genus Peromyscus; species Peromyscus maniculatus. The sequence goes on from NC_134867.1 coordinate 68,197,177, forward strand.
GATTTTTTCATTGTTAGTGGTCACTAAGTGCACAAAAATATTCTGATAGTGAAAAAGAATGGCTATTGTGCCTGTATAGAAGCTTACTGAGATGTATACAGATTTGAGGCCTGACTAATTTTGGTGTGTGATATTTATTTTATTTGAATTTGTTTTCTTTTAATAATGAAAGTATAATTATAATTTTTAAAAAAAAAACAGCTGTGGTTTTATAATACTTTCTTTATACGGTCCTACCCAACACCCTGGGTTCCAGGCTTGAATTTAGAGGATGTCACTCTGGTCATCTTTGCCTGGGTCTGTCCCTAAGTGGGGTCAAAAGGACTGCAGTCAATGCCTTTCTTCTGGGGTCTGGACACTTGTAGCTCAGATTTTTTTTGGCCAAATACTGCAAACCTAGTTATAAGGCCTATGAGGGTCTCCTTTCTACATTCCATTCTCCTTTGGGCAAATTACAAATGGCTTTACCTGCTTCTAGGCTTAAAAAGGTGGCTCATCAAAAGAATGGGTTATTGTTTCCCTCAGGTAAAGGATGTTTCTGCACCATAGTAAACTGAAAGAAGATTACTTATGAAATTTTGGTAAGCAAGAAATAGTAACATGCACAAAAAAATTAGAAAACAGATCAAACTACAGTTCAAACACCTGTTTTTTCACCCTTCTGTAACTTTCACAAGTACAACATTTCCCATCCTTAAAAACAGAACAAACACCATGAGTGCCAGCATATCTTGAAGCGGTGGGAGCTTTTCTAAGCTACATTTACCCCATTTGCCAAGAATCACGGAGGAGAAAGGTCTCAAGAAGCAAAGATTATCTATCAATAACTTAGATTTGGGACATTCAATATTTTGTATTTTAAAAAAATCACATCTTGTAAGGGATTTCAAGATTTTAACAAACTGAAATCATCTTTAACTTGTTCTCACAAGGCACTTTACAGTTACCATTTCTAATCTTCACAACAGTTCTATAAAGTAGCAAAAATTAAGACATGAAAAAAACCAAACAGAAGTGGATTAATTTAATTTCAAAGTCATATAGATATTTACTTGTATAATTGATATTTAAGCCCACATTCTAAAAAAAATTATTTCAAATTTTAATCTCAATATACTGCATCTTCTGACCCATGTTAGTTTAGTGAAATGGAAGAGCTTTTAACAATTTGATACATCATCAGTAGAACAAAACTGACATTTTAACTACTTAATATGCAGAAAAAGATAGTGCTCAGTAAAAAGAAAACAATAGTAACTCATAACTCACAAAATAAAAGAACTGCTAATATTAGGGTAAAGTTTACAATTGTGCTACTCAAAGTGCAGAATGAAGACCACAGTACCCATATTAAATTGCAGCTTCTTACAAAGGCAAACTCCTTCCCTCCTAGGTATGAATTTTAGGAAATTACCCAGTGACTTTCATGCATGTAAATTTCAGAAGCATTGATCAAATCATTCAAATATCAATCCTACTAGTCCTGGGTGTGCTCAGGACGTAGCAGTCTGTTTTACACATCTGAGAACAAGCCAGATTATTATACTGCATTCTCTTCCCCACAAGCCTTTTTTCCTTAGTTCCTTCTGCCTGGATGTCATGATTTCCTCTTTCTACCTTCATTCACTTTGGTACACACCTGTTAATGTATAACTAAACTCACTAGAACATTCATCAAGAAAACTCATTCTTTTTTATTTTTAAGAGTAAGCTGTCATTCATACTTTTGTGCACTTCTGACTTTGGAAACACAGAAACTCGAGTAAGACAGTCAACCATTTTCTACTTCTCCACTCTGAAAAATTATGCTACCTTAAAAAGATTTCTTTGAATAAAACTTCTACTTATTTATAGGTGTGGATTTAGCAAAGTAGCCACCTACCCACCTCCTGTGAATGGTGTGTGTAGAAAACAGGGGTTACAGTATCCTGTCTCTTAGAATTTGGTGTTCTAAGCTTCCAATAGTGCCCCATATTGCCTTGTGATGACTGGTGTCAATGGATATTGGTTTGGGGGTTGTATTAGTTACTTTTCTGTTGTGATAAACATCAAGAACAAAATCTACTTAAGGAAGAAAATATTTTTGTTTTTGTTTTTGTTTTTTTAGCTTAGGATCCAGAGAGTTAAGAGTCCACTTTAGCAGGTAATGTATGCCATGCCTGCAGGAACAGGAAGCTGGCTGACCATATTTCCATTCACACACAGGAAGGAGAGGAGAGAGAGAGAGAGAAGAGACAGAGAGAGAGAAGGGAGAGAGGAGCAGAAAGTGGGGTGAGGCTATAAACTCTCAAAGCATGCGCCAGTGATATATTTGCTCTGGCAAGTCTCAACCTCCTCAAGGTTCCATAACCACCCAGAGAGTACCACCCAGTGGGAACTAAGTGTTCAAATACATGAGCCCATGGGGGTCATTTCTCATCCAAAACACCACAAGTGTTCATTCTATTCATGCAGTTTCACATTGAAATATTGTTAAAATTTGTCTGTAAGCCCTTAATAAGATCTTAACCTTTCTGATGTGATTAAGCTCCTATGAGATGAAATTATGCTCCTTAAGCATCTCACCCCAAGCCAGATGCAGACATGAGCACTGTTTACTCAGTAAATGTTTAACTTAACTATCATTGGGTAGAGAATCAGCTCAATATTAGAGCATTCCCATTCATCAACTAGTTCAAGGCCAGCCTGGTCTACAGAGGGAGTTCCAGGACAGCCAGGGCTACACAGAGAAACACAGTTTCTTTCCTTTATTTATTTATTTGTTTGTTTGTTTATCTATTTATTTATTCTTTAAAAAAATTCTTCCCAGATGACCATACCTTGTGTCAAGTTGGCATAAAAATTATCCAACACAACTGCTCAGCAATGACCTGTTTAAAGCCAAGGAATATTTAACAGTTGAGCATTTAATATGGCCTGTCCTCATCAAATCTGAGAATTGGCCAGTCAGTAATCTGTCAAAATGCAGATAACTTATTTTTGTTATTAAACACCTCATCAGATTAATATTTACATAGAACTTTACTCTTCTAGTAGTAAAACAAACCAAACAATCTGCCATATTTTACTAAGTATTACAAGCACACAGTTCTGTATACAGTTCTTTCCATTTAAATATCAACCTGGGGAAACCCAATGTTATTACAAGCCAATCAAAGACTTTCAATCTGCTATTTTTTATGTTGTCTTGACTCTTAAGTCAATACACTTTAATTTTAGCATAACTATAAGGTTACTCTATACTGTAATTAGACTTATTCCTTCTAAGAAACAGTATAATATTATATGATATACACTATATATACAGTATAATATATATCATTTCCCCTTCCCTTTCCAAAAATAAAAAACAAACAAAAAGAAAGTAAAGTTTCACATATATATATATATATATATATATATATATATATATATATATAAACAGTAAAGGTGTAATTTAACTGGAATACAAATGTGTTTTCTTGCTTAGCATATATAAGTAGCTTGATATGTAATAATTCATATTATAAAGCTTTCACATTTGAAAAATAAAACAAGCAAACAACTAGTAGCATATTTTCTTGATGTATTGGCTATGAGCCTGGCCTTAAAAGGCTGAACCATCCCTCCAGCCCAGAAGCAGTGTTTTCTGAAGCTTTCTAAAGCTACACATAGATGCTGTCTGTAACCCAACAAATCCCTAGTTGAAATTTAATTTCTAAATAACATGGATCCATGTGGCTGTAATCTAAGAAAACTGAAGATATTTCTATCCCTCTGATGCTGTACCTAGACTCAACGTTTATGGACCAGATCTAAACTGCAAACTGTTTATTATCCATCTGTGACAGGACAGTCATAGAGAATTAGCTTCTAAAACCTTTTATTACAATCTGACAGAGTAATTTCATGTCTGTTGAATTCAATGCTATTTAAAATGAGACTTATTTTTGCATATCTTTTAAAATTTTTATAATAATTCTTTTTTATATAATCAGCAATGTTTCAACAAAAATCTAAATAAAAAACAAGACACCTTGGTTGTTCGGGTCAGATAATCTGAAAGCAATGGGTCTGGGCCATGGTAGTCCAGAGGAAGAAGTCCTAGACTATGATGCGGTGGGGGAGGGCAATCACATGACAGGTAGGAAGCACACAATGATGCTCCTTTGGTTTGGATGAACCAGTGGGGTAGCAACACAGAGGGAAATCTGCATCTATCAAGTCCTACAGATATACTGCAGCTGGGAAAACTGAAAGAAGGAAAATCAGACCCTGAGACTGAGAATATAGGTTTTCAGTCTGTCTCTCTGTAGTTTCTTCATCTCTCTCCCTAACCCTTTGTGTCACACCCCCCCCCCGCCCCCACCAACTCATGAGAGAAAGCAATGGCAATAAGGTAAGCACAGCATATGAACTATGATATATTTAATATGCTTGTCAGCTGGTTAGAACTATTTAGTTAACAGCATTATATAGAGATTATAGTTTCATGTTCAGATGAATGCTTAAATTTTAGCTCTTTTATTGACTACTACAGCAGAAACAGGTTACTTTTCCTAGTCTTAGTCTCCTTGCCTACAATGTAGACACCATGATTTTATAAGACTGCTATAAGGACTGTGGTAGTGAGTCTTGTGCTCAAAGGAAGGATGGAGACAGATGATTAAGAATACTAAATTGTAATTTAAATCACATAGTGGCTGAAATCATTCAAAGGGAGACAAGAGTCACACAGTATCAGTTTCTAAAAGTGGACAGAGGAAAAAAGGCAGCACAGGAGATTAAGAAAGAAGAGATGAGCAAGCAAGAAATTATGCCTGGAACCAACTGTAAGGTTTCATAAGGAAAGGGACTGACAGTTAATGTATTAGAAAGGTCAAGTAAAAACAGGACTAGAAATCTCCTCCCACTCCCTGCATCTGGCAACTAAAAAAACAGGGACTTTTTAAGATGTGCTTTCAGTGGAAAGATGGGAATGCAAGTGCTATTCCAGTTTCCCAAGGAAGCAAGGCGCAACTGAAGGAAAGGGCTGCACACTGTTCTTTCAAGGTACATGGCTGCTTGTAAGGAAAAATGCAGGATCAGTGTTATATGTATGTGTGTATATGTGTATGTATGTATGTATATGTGTGTATATGTCTGTACATACATATAGTTTCAGTAGAAAGTTAAATCCTTTTGTTTTTGTTAGTCTACATTTAAGGTGGAAGCAACTTAAGCATGCATTGCTATGGGAAAGGAAAAATAAAGAAAGATAAAATGTGGGTGTGGAGGTAGAGCTGAGGGAAAACACAAGGACATTATCTCAGAGTGATTGAGAGAGGTCACAAGAACTCCAAGGAGGATGATCATGACTAAACCACTTTTCCTCTGGGCCTGAGAACTGAAGGTAAAAACTGAGAAGAGTCACATCCCCAAAAAGAGATCCAGACAGTCTCTGTGAACTCTGTGACAGGAGAAACAAGTCCATATGCCCAGCACAACAGGCGAGAATAGAGAAAGCAAAGACACTTGGAGAGAATGATAAAAGAGGATCAAGGAGTGCTGCCGCAGAGCAGGGCACCGTGGAGACATTTACACAGCCCAGTGCTTACCAGCCCCGGCTTAGAGAGAAAGACTGTGTATTTTATCACAATTAAAATAGAAAAGTAGACAAAAATTAAAACATAACAGAAACAAATCATGACTCCAGAGCTTCATAAGCAAGGAGGATGTGGTAAGAGGCCAGGGGAAGGATACAGGGGTTGCTAGCAAGAGAGTGATTAACTGAGGTGCAATTTGGAGGACAGGACAAAATGCAAACCATTACAACATAGCAAGAGACTTGGATTAAAAGAAGCAAACTTTCCACAGATACAATCCCTTTACACAGTCATCCCATTTTCTGAGAAAATGAAGTAGTATGTATTTTTAAATTAACAAGCCAAAATCCCCCCCAAAGCCTAATCTAAACAAGTTTTCTTGAGCAGAAACAAGGCTTGCTTTATTCAAATGAGGCTGTAATACTTAATAAGCATTGCTCTGCTTCTGAGAAACCCCCACTGAGGTGGTATTGTGTTCTCCGAAATATTGTGCACCCTAATAAACTTATCTGGGGTTAGAGACAGAAGAGCCACAATATTAAACATAGAGGATAGGCAGTGGTAGCACACGCCTTTAATCCTAGCATTCCAAAGGCTGAAATCCATGTGTTCAAGGATACAGCCAAGCATGGTTACTCACACCTTTAATCCCAGAAAGCGAGCCTTTAATCCCAGGGAGTGAGGCAGAAAGCAGAAAAATATATAAGGCGTGAGGACCAGAAACTAGAGGCATTTGGCTGGTTAAGCATTTGGCTGGCTAAGCTTTCAGGCTTTCTAGCAGCACAGTTCAGCTGAGAGCCATTTGGATGTGAGGACACAGAGACCTCCAGTCTAAGGAAACAAGACCAGCTGAGAAGTTAGCCAGGTGAGGTTAGCTGTGGCTTGTTTTGTCTCTCTGGTCTTCCAGTATTCACCCCAATAACTGGCCTCAGGTTTGATTTAATTAATAAGACTTTTTAAGATTCCTGCTACACCCCACCATGACCTACTGATATACAGCCAAATGTATATGTGCATGGAAAAACATTTATAAAATATATTCTAGACTATCTCCAGCTGTAAACTTCATTCAAGTTCCTTTAACTCAGTGTGTTTCTTTTGTGAACAAGTGAGTATATGGCTGGAGATATGAAGCAAGACAATCGTGGAGAAATGATTCAGCCCTGAAGGAATTAAGATTTACTTTTCCCAGCTGAGTGCAGTGGCATACACCTCTTGGTTCTGCTACTTCTAAGGCTGAGGAAGGAAGATCTCCACAGGAGTAAAAAGTCAGCATAGTAAACACAGCAAGACCCTATGGAAGGAAGAGAGAGAAAAAGGAGGAGGGAGGAAGGGAAATAAGATATGCTTTTTTTCTTATAAGCTACGACTATAGTTAAAGTTCATTTCAACACATTAAAATTGCTGTCCCAATCATCAAAACTGTTGTTGGCACTAAACTGTTCTTCCTCTTGTAATCTATTATTCATCTGCACAAATGATACAAGTGTTTTCACATATTGGACAAGAGACAAATCAAGTATGTGACCTCTAAGGAAAAAAAGAGACGTGTAGTGATGTAAATTGAGGATGGGTAATTATGCTGATCCATTTCTGACTCAGAGCAAGACCATTATTGCCTCCAGGCCAGACTGTTGATAACCACAACAATCCCCTACTAAAAGTGTTTCAGAGCATGGTGACATTGAAACACTGCTTGGCTGCCCACCAAAAACCCCACTTCCATAAAAAGCAGCCCCCTAAAAATGCCTCTAGACAGCTTCTCTTTGCTATTTTCCACTGTAGTTGCACTACAGTATATCTAATCAACTCTACTTCTTCATTTTCCTTTCTTAGTGAATTCTTTATCTATCTAAATCACAAGATTGTAACCTTTGTTCCACACAGTAATGAGCCCCAAATAACTCTGGTTCTCTGCCTTAGGACAGTTTTCCAATAGTAGAATGACAAGCTGGAGTCCAAGTGGAACAGGACTGGCAGACAGAGACTGAGACAAGGGAGAAATGGAGCTGAGTACCAGGGACCACATAGTCTTGTACAGGATTTTCTGAGAGCCCTTTGTCAAATACAGCACATACCCTCATAAAAGAGGGGGACAATATCCCTAAAAGGAAACAGAAGCACTAGAGGTCAAGCAATATAGAGAAATGCCAACGTACAACCCAATCACAGCAAAGAGAACTCATTTGACATCAACTTGAAAGACTAGGGTGTAGAAATCACACCCTCAAGTAAGTTCTACTGTATACCTACACTAAAAAAGTCTAAGACCAAGCGCTAAGGAAACCCACAAGAGAAAAAGAATTTGAGTCTTGCTAAATTAGCAAGACCTGAGAATCGCCCTGAGATAAAACTAAGCCTATAAGCAAGTGATCAGCCAGTAACTCAGTTGCCTTTAAAATTACACCCCATGGAAAAATATGAACAAAACAAACACAAAACCTCTACAACATGTCTTCAGTACTGTCCAAAATGTAATAAGAAAATCACTAGTCATTTAATGACACAAGAAAATGCGACCCATAAGAAAACAAAAGTTAGCTGCTGCACTTAACTTTAGAACAGCTGCTGTAAAAGAATAAAGGAAACTGGCTTTAAAAAGTAAAACAGAGGACTATGAGAACAGACAGGAATTTCACCAAAAAAAAACTGAAACTAAATATAAGGGACCAGAGGCTGAGGAGATGGCTCAATGGGTAAGAATAACTGCTGCAAAACCATGAAGACTTGAGTTTAAATCTCCAGCACTAAAGTAAAAAATGTGGGCATGATCCTGTATTCCTGTAAACCCAGCACTGGGCAGAGAAGACAGGCTGAACCCAGGAGCTTGCTGGCCTGTTAGCCTAGCAAAAACTGTGAGCATCAGGTTCAGTGAAAGATCCTGTCTGAAAGGAACAAGGCAGGAAGCAACAGAAGACACCCAGCATCTTCCAATGGCCTCTGCACATGCACATATGAACACACCCTGTGGTGGTGTGAATAGGAATGGCCCCCATAGACTCATGTGTTTGAATGCTTGGCCCATAGGGAGTGGCACTGTTAGGAGATGTGGCCTTGTTGGAGTAGGTGTGGCTTTGCTGGAGGAAGTGTGTCACCAGTGGGTGAGCTTTGAAGTCTCAGAAGCTCAAGCCACACTCAGTGTGTCTGTCATTTCCTGTTGCCTGTGGATCCAGATGTAGAACTCCCAACTAACTCTCCAGCACCATGTCTGCCTGCATACTGCCATGTGTTCTGTCATGACAATAATGGACTAAACCTCTGAATTGTAAGCCAGCCCCAATTAAATGTATTTCTTTATAAGAATTGCTGTGGTCATGGTGTCTCTTCACAGCAATAAAAACCCTAACTAAAACACACCCCCTTTCCTCGAAAACACTCACACACACACACACACACACACACACACACACACACACACACACACACACACACGGGAAAAACAATTAGGTAACTGCAGTACTGACATGTTCAATAATTAAAATGAAAAAAAAAACAATGAATGAACTTAACAGCAGCTGGAAATAGCAGGGGGAAAAAGCCATATGAGTTTGACAGGCCATTAAAAATTACCAATTTAAGGAACAAAGGGATAAAATATTGAAGAAAAAGGAATACTCCATCAGGTATTTTATGGGTTAATATAAAATATTGTAACATAAGTTAACAAGAGCCCCAGAAGACTCATGTGAAAATGAGACAGAAAGAATTATTTGAATGATAGTTAAAATTTCCTGAGTTTAATAACAAAAATGTTAAGAGTATCCACAAGAAGAATAAATTTAAAAAAAAAAATGTACTAGATACACCATGACCAAACTGCCTAAACAAAAAGAAGCAAAAACTCTTTAAAGAAGCCTCAAAATAACACATTATCTTTAAGAAAAAGCAACGCTAATGTCTTGCAATAGTTGGGCCAGCAAATAATACAGCATTTTTAAGAGGCCAAGAGTAAAACCATGACATCAACTTTGCATCCTATCCCCCAAAACAGTATCATTCAGAAACAAGGATACTATGTTGGTACTTTCAACATAGATGAAAGCTGACAGAATTCATCTCAAGCAATTACATACTACAAAAAATTATAGAGCAGACTTCTTAGAATGAACAAAAATATTAGATATATGGGAAGGTATGTAGAAAGAGGGAAATAACAGAAATAATATGAGTGTTAAAAATAAAAATATGTTCTTTATCTAGAATCTTCTTAAAAGAATATGTTTAAAGCAAGAAATAACATTGTAGATATTTGTTATCTGTAAACCACATAAATAAAAGCTGCGGTGAGGACACAATGGAAACAATCAAAAATTCAAACAGTAAATTAATAGACAATTTCTAGGTATTTGGGGAAATAAAATCCCCATACAACCCACTGGTTAAAGAAACCACAAGGAATTTAGAAAGCATTTAAAACAAATAATAATATAAATTTCTAGGGTTTTTTGTTTTGTTTTGCTTTAAATGCCTGTGTTAGAAAAATGTTCAAAACTAATAACAGAACTTTTCATTCTAAGGAGCTAGAAAAACTAAGAAATCAAGTACCCCAAAAGTAGAAGAAGAAATAAAGAAGAGCAGAAACCAGCGCGATACAAAACAAAAACAACAGGTCAAAGCAAAGCACGCCGCTGTGGGGAAGGCAAGCAGGGCTCTGCTTCTAACACTCCTCTTCTAAGAACTGGCCTAAAAGTCCACACATCTCAAACACTGGTGCAGCTCCAAGACCAAGTGTTCACTCCTCCAAAGTCTCATCCAGTTAACTAAAGGCAAATCAGAAGTAAGTCCCAGGCTAGAGACAGCATCTGCCCTTTCAAAGCATTCTGGCAAACAGAACCAGCTAGAGGTGCTGTTACTATGCCCAAGCTAAAAAAAAAAAAAAAAAAATTAAAAAAAAAAATACACCTCCTACTCCCCACTGCCCAGGAAAAAGCCCCCATCCATCTCTATATTTTAATTTTTGTACCTTTTATTTCTTTAAAAGAGATGTCTTTTACATGTTCATTTAAATTTTTTAACTGTGTAGTTCTGAATATGAAAAGGGCAAAGGGGCTCATTTGTGTAAGCATTTGCTTTAAAAGTCTTACTTCATTTCAGATAACCACAACTCTGAGGTTCCTTTTTGCAAAAATATGACCATCCTACACAGAAATTTAGGTTATGGCTATGTGTAATAATAGCACCATTGCTCTGAATCTCAGAAACCCATTGACCAGGCTTATATATAAGCTAACTAAATCAGTCCTTGTCTCAGTTGAGCTTTTAGAACTCCACAAAGCACACACCATGCACAGGGCTGGTCTGTTTGATAGAATGTGAGACAAATACGGGAAGGGTGCATGACTATCACAGCACTTCTCCGCTCCCTATTCTACCTCTTAGTCTCCCCATGACATACACCATTCCCCTTTTTCAAAATTATATCAGTCCAATGCAATTTTCATATCTCTATAGTTTTTTCAAAATTAATAAACTATTTTTAGAATACTCCTTTTTTTCAAAATTAATACAACTATTTTAAGAATACTCCTTAAATGACTATACCATAAAATACAAGATACATAATTCTCAGGAAGAAAAGGATAGAAATACTACGGCAAATAATTGTTACAGGCCCTGAAAATTAATAACCATGATTTCCACAGATATTACTGTCGCATAATCCACTTTCTCTCCACAGTAAACCTTCTGGTCAATCAAGAAAAAACAACTTGAATTTTAGTAAACTTCACATTGTTATTCTAAACTAATCCTGCCAACTTGAAAGATTATCCAGCACAGGCTTACTTCCTGGTAACCACTGTACATAGAGTTTTGTTTATAATTAGACTGTGTGATGCTAATTATATCAGTAGCACTGCCAATGTTCTATGGAGGGTACAAGGAGAGTCAAGAGTTATTCCAGAATCATGAATCACCTCCCTCTCCACATTGCACACCACTAACCACCTGTCAAACCTGGAGACTGGAAATTATACAGGGAACTTTAGAGTTTAGGATGGAATACTGAGTCCAAAATCTGCACTGTAATTACTTTTAGAATAATGAGTGTACTGTAATACTTATGACTTCTTTCTTATTATTAAAAATTGAAAGAAGCAAGATTAATAAAATTCTAAGAGCTAGTTTACTCTGTAGAACAGGACATTTTTCTATTAAGTAAACTGTACTTAAAACATTTTGCTTCACTCACATATAAACTTTGAGGCAGAGATTCATGTCATTTCACCTTGGTAAATGTGCCAAAAGGGGAGAAGCCTGCAATAAACATCTGAAATAAAAGTAGCATCCAACACATTAAAATTAAGTCAAAATTAATGAAGATTACCCTGGTCTATGCATTAACTCTTCAAAAACTGAACTTAGGTTTACTGATATTCAGGGAATGATAGAGTTCACATATGAGGAGTTATGAGGTTAACAAGCTCCTTCTAACATCTACAATGGGACCAAGTCTTAAAGAAGGCCTAGGCATACTTCAGAGACTATGAGCAGTAGCCACATTTCATCTCTACTGGACACCAGTAGATCATTGCTAAGATGTCATTTGCATCCCATTAGTAGATAAAGTCATTAAAACAAAAAAGAGTCCAGAAATCTCACTTTTTCCTTGGGACTCACAAACACCAAAACACTGATTTCTTTTAAGATCTACAATAGTGTTCATGTATGTCCTCAGTGACTATGGATTTATATTTTTGTTTCTGGAGACTTCAATGTTCACATTTCACGCTTTAACTCATCTGACCTCCTAGGCCAAACAGCTGCCTTGACATGAAAGATGCTACAATTGTTCCTAACACCCCTAGGGATTGAGTGTACCTAAAACTATGCTCATTTGCCTTTATATAACAAAAAAAGGTAACTTGCAGCTAGTCTTACAACTATAATTTGTAAGAAGGCAATTTAACTTTTTTAATTCTCAAGCTTTTCTGTTTAAAATAACCTAAAGGGCAGCATTACAGACACCAAGTATAATTTACCAAACTGATAAACCAAGTCAAATTTCTACCATTTGCAAATTATTTACTGTATTACATGAAGAGCCTATTCACAATTTCTATTTTCTGTAGTTTTGTATACTTGGAGCAGAAATTAATACTTCTGTACTAGAGAGAAGCACAAAGATGAATTTCTAGCTGGTTTAATTTTGCAGCTATGAAACATGTTTTAAGCATCTATGTAGGAAAGCATTGGAGATGAAAAGAAATCTGCTAGAGAACTGCAGGACACAAAGTATTAGTAGTGCCTGGAAGCTCTGCAAAGAGAACATAAGGGATTAAAGGTAGAGGCAAGAAACATCTGCAGCATACATCAGTCCTTAGCAGTATACTGCAATCCTTAACAGAAACACACAAAAGAGAAAAAAAATGAAAAAGTAATTTCCTGTAGAAAAAGGAAATAAGTTTCCACCTGAATAAACAAGATGAAGAACTTCCATCAGCAGATCCATACACTAGATAAAATTTTAGTCAATTAGCCAACATAGCAACTATGTCTGTATATTTTAATCTGTAAGTAAAATGTTAAGGGAAGATGTTCTTTATGGCTTATATTTTTCACTAGCTTTTCAAAATTTCTCTTTAACATGATCTCAGCACAACAAACCCAGCTTGGCAAAGTTATAGCTACTGATAAGCTTATACCAGGATTCTTAAATTCATGTCTCATCAATACATATCAAGTTCTAAAATGTTTTTTCACCAAGTAAGTCCACAAGAGAAAAATATCAATTACACAGGGATATGTTGGAGAATGGTTTTACACACACACACACACACACACACACACACACACACACACACACACACAGAGAGAGAGAGAGAGAGAGAGAGAGAGAGAGACCTGCAAGATGGTTACTGTGTAACAATGCTTGCTGAACAAACCTGTAGACCTATTTGATTCCCAGAACCCATGGGATTCAATGGGAAAATGGCACATCCATAGCAAATGGGAGACAGAGACAGGAGAATCTACCAAAGGCTGGTGGATAAGATAGTCTGGATTGCACAGTCCAACAGAAATAGCAAGAGTCCCTGCCTCAGTATTTCAACAAGGTGAAAAGAGATAACTGACTCCTCAAAGCTGTCCTCTGAACTCACACTTATGCTGGGATACATGCATGGCTGCATTCACACACACACACACACACACACACACACACACACACACACACACACACACATATCATACATAATGGTCACACTTTCACATAAACAAAATGGTAGTAAGTAAACTTAAAAAAGAAATGTTTAGAGCCAGTGAGATAACTCAGTAGTAAAGGCACTTGCAACCAAGCCTGATGACCAGAGTTTGAACCTTGTGTCCCACAGGGTGGAAGGATGGAACCAAGCCAATGCGTACAAGTTGTTCTCTGACCTCCACATGCAACCCCTACCCAATACACATACAATAAATAAATGTAATAAAAGTTTTAAGTGGATGTTTATAGCAGTATTCTCACAAAGCAAGAAAGAAAGGGAGAGAGGGAGTGAGGGTGGGAGGGAGGGAAAGGAGGGAGGAAGAGAGGGAAGGAGAAAAGGGAAGGAGGGGAGGGGAGGGCAAAAGACTGTACTCATCCTATTTATTCTTACTATAAATATCTGGAGCTGGGTACTTATAAAGAAAGAAAAAAGATTACTTGGCTCACAGTTTTGGATCTTGGTGAATCCAGAGAGCATGTAGCTCTGATTAGGCTCCCTTGAATATATCACTTCATGCTGGACGGCACTACAATGGCAGGAACATAGAGGAAGACAGGAAGATGGCCAGAGCAAGGGGGTGTCAGTCTCACTGTTCTGTAACAACCCTCTCTGCAGTGCTAACCCAGGATTCCAGGAAAAGTACATTATTCCCTTCTAAGGACAGTGCCCTCAATCACCTAAAAGTCTTCCAAGTTCCACCTCTTAAAAGTTCCATCACCTCCCAACAACACACTGAGAAACAATTCCCAAGAATCTGTAAACCTTTGGTGGGAAAATCATAGAACACAGCTAACTGTTTAACAGCAGCAGGTGGGTATGCTCATATTTAATACAGTATTATACAGACAGATAATATATGTTTACCTTAAGTAAGGAAAGGTATTCAAAATGCAGTTTAAGGGGGAAAAAAGCAGGTTACAGAATTTTAAATAAATATATATCCAATAGGATACAATGTAAATAAAAAAAATATTAACTGTGGTTATTCCTGAGAGATAGAGCTTGGGTATGCTGGACATTTTTATTACCCAATTTTTCTTTTATATGTAATAGAATAAACTTTCACACATGTAAAAACAATGTTTTAAATATGCTAAGATAGAAAGTTAGTGAGTTAATAAAAAAAAAAAAAACAATATTGTTTGCTTAGAGAGAAATCAGGAAACCTGGATACCAAGATAGTATTTGCTATTTCTCTTTTGTGGGATCTCTTTTTAGGAAGTGGGATTTAATCTTTACTACTTAAATTCTTACAGTCCTTGTAACTTGGTTTAATAAATGAAATGAAGCAGAAAGATATTGGCAGAATTTTTAATGACAGGCCTTGGGAGGCTGTGTAAACTTTGCTATTTATTATTGCTTTTACAGTTCTGTGAGAGGGAATCCAAGCTAACTTCCTTGTGGGTGGGGGAACCACATTAAAAGACATCCAGGCAATAGCCAGCATCCACAGCCAGATACACAAGTGAAGCTATCTTAGAAGCATCTAGTCTCAAGTCAAAGCAATTAGCCAATGACTGCTTAAGAGTGACTTCAGGCAGGAAGAGCTGAAGAAACACTCACCTAAACCCAATCCAAACTACTGAGCTAAAGAATCATTAGCAAATAAAATGGTTGTTGTTTTAAGTCATAAATTTTAGGAATTCTATGTAATAACATATGATCTCCTTATTCATTATATAGTATAACCATCAATTTCAGCGATCTTATTTTCTGAGGACTCAAGCTCTACCACTGAGCTACATGCCCCTGAATTATTCTTACAGAACAATTTATCCCCAAAGATGAAACTTAAAGCACACTGTACCTATCAGTTTACAGTTCCATGGAACACCTGAGATGACAATGCACACAGAGCCTCACTGCTACTTCAGAGTCAACTCAGAAACAGGAAAGAACAGAACATTTGTCGTTAGAACAATTTGCATTCTTCATACAAAAACTCCTGTATATAGATGTAGGCTTATCATCCTAAGCCTAAGGGGTTTGATGTATATGATTTCATTATCAACAAGACTGCCTTACCACCCTACAAACAATGATGATGAGCAGCAACACTTACCAAAGGCTCTCTCACATAATAACACTGCGCTGAGCAACAGAAATAACAGAGGATAGCTAAGAACTTCTCTGGAACCAGACATTCTGCCACTTCCTAAATTCACTGTTTTACCAAGCTGAGGCAATAAGATGGACTTTCTGCCTCTCTCATTAAAATTAAGAAGTTAGAACATACCTCTAACCCCAGCACTTGGAAGGCAGAGGCAGGTAGATGTCTGAGTTTGAAGCTAGCCTGGTCTACATACAGAGTTCAGATTCTGTCACAACAACAACAAACAAATAAACAAACAAAAATCTACTGTCTCCTGTACTGAAACTTCAAGTTTGCTGTTAGAAAACTAAGTGCTGTTGTACGAAAACAAACGCTGGAATCTTAAATAAGCCTTTTAAGAGAATCCTAAGAAATTTCATGCAAAAAACAATTACATTTGTTGAAGGCTATTTACTAAAAATGACAGGAATAAAACATATTTTTATAAATAATCATTTTTATTTTTGAGATTATAGTTACATTATTCTCTCCTTTCTATTCTTCCCTCAAAACCTTCACCCCCTATTCTCTTTCAAATTCACAGCCTCGTTTTCTTTAATTGTTGATTATACAGATAAACAAATACACACACTCCAAAATATATAAATATAACCTACTCAGTCTATAAAATTTAAATTCTCTACAGGAAGATGGAAGTGAAACAATTCAGTCCATGCAAGCCAAACATAGTGATTCTGAAAGCAACCACTTTCTCAGAGTCACAGGAAATGGTTAAGCAACCTCAGAGCAGTCATTTGTTTTTGTTTTACAAATATTTTTTTCCAAATAATTATTTTCAAATAATAAGATATCTTAGAATAAATGGAAGCAAGTCCATTCTGATATTATAAGTTACTTCTGCTTGAGATATTCTTACTCCTTTTTTAAAAAGTAATGGGAACTCACATTTTAATGAATTTTCATACTTTTATACTAAAATAAATTCTTAAAATCTAATCAAAGATAATCACAGTAATAGTGCTGTGGGATGTCTTTATGCTGTGAATATGTATGGCTCCCATTGGATAAT
Source organism: Peromyscus maniculatus bairdii (assembly GCF_049852395.1). NCBI lineage: Eukaryota > Metazoa > Chordata > Mammalia > Rodentia > Cricetidae > Peromyscus > Peromyscus maniculatus. The sequence continues at coordinate 68,214,064 of NC_134867.1, forward strand.
AAATAAAGATGTTTGGGCCTATGGTAAGAAAACTTACAGCCAGGTGGGAAATCCAAGCAAAGATACAGAGGGAAGAGGGTCAGAAGCAGAAAAGATGCCAGTCCACCACCCAAGGAGCAACATGTAATGGGACACAGGTAAAGCCACCAAAAACATGGCAATACATAGATTAATAGTTGTGGGTTAATTTAAGATGAAAGAGCTAGCTAGCAAGAATTCTTAGTCATAGGCCATACAGTTTATAATTAATATTATGCCCCTGAGTGATTATTTTATAAGTGGCTACAGGACTGTGGGTAAGAGAGATTTGTCCCAAGCACAGGCCAGGCAGGACACAGGAAATCTTTTGACTACATGTGATGTACCAACTTGGAGCTCTCAAATTTCCATTAGGCCTGAAAGAAGTTAAAAAGGGCTTCTAAGAACACAAAGCAGAGTCAAAAACAGCTTCCTACTTGTGTCTCTAATACATGCGGGCCATGGTACAGAGATGCCGCAGCATTCAGGCTTGAGCACAGCCTGGTGGATTCCTGCCTGGGTACACAGAGGTATCTCCAAGCTGTGCAGCATGCTGCATGGTGGATTTAGCTTTTACCCATACACACAAAAAAGGTTTCTGGGCCATCTGCATGCTACCTTGTGGCAGCATGGACCCCATAGCTGGCAGGGTAAGCCTGACTATCCTGGGTACCTCTTCCATGTTGGTTAGCCAATAGGGGCAGAGTCAGCAGCCAAGGCTGCTGTGTTGGTCCAAGCTACACAGTTTAGCAGTTTAAAATCTCTCCTGGTCAGAGAAGGATTATAGATTCACAATGAGACAGATTCAGATGGAATAAAACTCCAAACGGTTTACATAGGCTTGAGAGAGAGAGAAGAGAAAGGATATAGTCATAAAAATAAAATAAAGTCTTAAAAAATAATATATAAAAAAAATATAATAAGCCACATAAGGATGGAAATTACATAAAGAATCTAGATACTGCATATTATTATATTGGTTTTGGTATTTTTAACTACATAAAGACATTTGATTGTAAAGGCTATTCAGTTAGATCAATATGTATATTTTAAAGGTATCTTGACTTCAAAATTTATATCTAAGGATATGTTACTTTGGAAAAGAGGTTCTGCTTTTCTTTCCACAGAAGACGAGAAGCTGTGGATTCCTTCCAGGTTAATATGGTTCCATCAAGGAAGACCCCTGAGAGGTCTCCAGATGATCCAACATCGAAAACAGCTTCAAAGCAATTGGCTCAGAGAATACAGCCTCACAGACTACTCCAGTCAAGACTTGATCATAATCCTAAAATTTTCCTTATGTCCCTATAAGACCACCAGCACCCCCAATCAGCAGGAAGTAGCCTAGAAAACTACACCCACATTCCCAAAAATTGAATTACAAATGTTTGTCTTTGTTTAGGGGTTAGTTACAAATTGTTATTGGTCATAGTCAATATCTTTCTAAAAGAAAAAAGGGGGATATGATATAGATATGATAGGATGGAAAGGTAAATTATTGAATCTACTTTTAAAGAGCAACTTGTTTGAAATGTTTTACATTGCTATGGATTTTGGTTTACTGATACAAATTTAAAGTTCATTTTGCTATACTATACACACCCACACACACACACATTTCTATTCTTGTTTAAGGTATTATGTTTATGCAAATCATTTAAAACTGTAATATATAATTGAAAAATACAAAATGATGAGTCATTTATGATAATCAAACTTATACTCATGTTGTTTTTTAGGTACACAAAGATAAATTTTAATTAGGTAGGTAATCTTCAAACACTTCAAAGACCTTCAGAATATGGCATTTAAAATGTTTTAAAAACTTAAGACTTTTCTGGACAACACATCTGCTCCTGGCTGCACAGATTTACGCCAAAGAGGAAGATATGCATCAAAGATACTCTATATGGAGTTTATCTTCTTCTTGGCAAAACTGGTTATTTGGGCAAGAAACTGCTCATGCCTGGACTGCTTGATATTATGTTGTATAAACTGGACATACAGGACCCATAGGAAAATGACCACTGATTTTGCCAAAACAAGGCAAAATGGTCCTTCAGGTTCCTGCTTCACAGAGGAGACTGCCAGACATTCTACAGGACACAGGGAAAAGCGATAGAGAGACTCTAGGACTACAGGCTGAAGATGGATGCCCTTATGTTGCAGAGGAACTTTGGGTGACTGTCTAGGCATCCAAGTGTCTCAGTAATTTCTAGAATGTATGGAAGTTGCTTGCAATGCACTTCCTGTTTACTCAGATAATATTATATCCTTCTGGGGTCTTTGATGTATTTGAAGACTAGATAGTTATAATTTTCATTGGTTATGATAAAAGATAAATTAGATATGAAACTTTAGACTCACAAATATAAGATAGATGATAGAATATTTTCTTTAATTTTGTCAAATACAAATAGACTTGATATTATAACTGTAATTCTTGCTTAATAACTGTTCTTTATATGTAATTTTACTATGTTAAAGTTAAAACCTTCCTTTTTGATTAAACAGAACAGGGGAAGTGCTGTGGGATATCTTTGTGTAAACTGTGAATATGTGTTACCCCAACTGGCTAATAATTAAAGCTGCATTGGCCTATAGCAGAGCAGGATGGAGCCAGGCGGGAAAATCCAAGAGAGATAGTGAGAGGAGAAAGAAGAGTTCGGGGAGACACCAAGTCACCATCCAAGGAGAACTATGTAATGGGATACAGGTAAAGCCACAGAACACATAGAGATACATAGATTAGTAGCTATGGATTAATTTAAGATGAAAGAGCTAGCTAGCAAGAATTCTTAGCCATAGGCCATACAGTTTGTAATTAATATTAAGCCTCTGAGTGATTATTTTATAAGCAGCTGCAGGACTATGGGTGAGAGAGATCTGTTCCAACCAAAGGCTAGGCAGGACACAGGAAATCTTTCAACTACATAAGTCAAACTTACAAGTAAAAACTAAGCAACAAAGTTCAATACCAATCTCAGACAGACAAACTAGACCTGATTGGGGGGAGGGGAGTTCATATCTCTAGAGAACACATCCTATCATAGTTGATGTTTTTGAGAAAAAACTACCCATTATTTCTTTTTCTCCAGTACTACTTGTTGATTTCTGAAACAGTAAAATAAGTATCTGGGTGAGATACTATAAGCTAATGTTTTCTAAGTGATAAAACTCCACAAAATTCTTAAATGTCTTTATAAAAATCTTTTAAATATATATTACTATTTTCCATTTCTTTTTCTTTCTTTCATACGCTTCATTCCAATTAACAACTTAAAGCTTATAGCAAATCATTTTGCACTGATTTTGCTGTTTAAGTATTCTTTAGGCAGGATTTCACTCTTGGCTCAGGCTGGCCTTAAATTCACTATGTACTCGTGGCTGGCCTCAACCTCCCAGTAATGCTCTTGGCTTTGACCTTGGCAAAGATTACTAGTACTGAAAACACTGGTATGGGCCACATGCCTAGCATAGTTATTTTTTTTTTTAAGTTTTAGTTCAGATTTTTTTTTCATAGCACTAAATTACTGTAGCTGTATTTTTTCAGGGGATTTATAATTTGGTTATGATTTAGGGTATCAGGTAATAAGCATTTCTTATACTTAAACTATGTAAGTGACAGTCTATGCAATCTCGTAGTTATACTATTTAAAATAAGTAGGCTGGATTAAAATACATTGAAATATACATTTATTACTACTTATTACATTAGAGTCATCTATAAGACTTATGATTTTAAATACAGAGGAAATTCCTGTCACCAGGAATTTTTTTATCTTTCCAGGTTCAGGCACAATTCCTGGGTTTGTTTCTACTACCATACCAAAACCAAAAATAAAACAAAACAATACAACAACAACAACAACAAAACAAAAACAAAAAACCAAACTCTACACATTACAAAAGTTAAAATGAAGATTTCAACAAACAATTAAATTAGGTGAGTATCATTACTGTGTGGCTAATTTAGATGAAGTGACCAAGGATCAAATACTGGTATCACATAAACCAAGTCACAATAATCTCAATAATTGTATCTCTTCCTCAATTCTATATATAGAATACTTCAACAAAACACAGAGACAGTAAAATTAATATATAATAATCATGAAGAAAAACAGACTCAATCCTGAAGAAATAATTCTGTGCTCAAAAGAATCAAATCAGTCCTTAAAAGTAGAGGTAAGAGGAAGAGATTATAGTAAAGTAATATAAAAAGGGCATGGCTTGCCTTTTGCAGCTTTGAAGATGAAAAGGGGAGCAGGAGCAAAGAAATGTAAGTGGCCTTCAGAAGCTGGGAGACTGAAAGCCCATGGCTCCTCCCAAAAGCCGCAGAGAACATTACTGCACTAGCAATACCTGGGTAAGACATGTGGTGGATCTTATTTACAGAATTATAGGAGAGTAAGTTTGTATTTTATTCTCTAATCTGTGATCATTTGTTATGGTGGCAATAGAAAATTAGTAAACTGCTATACACAGCATATCCACATTTGCAGCTGGTCAGCTCCCCGCTTGTATCCAGGGCAGTAGGTGGGAGCATACCCAAAGTCAGAAGTGACATTTCCAGTCATACGTGCTTGGTATAGTTATTAGGTAATTCAACTAGCTTACAAAACATGAAGAAATCCATTCTGACAAGTTGGGTGAAATCTTTGGAAAAGTTCAATAAAGGGAAGGTCCTAAAACTATTCTTGAATTAGGTGTGAGACAACTCTAAGAGACTGGGAAAACTACTAATCTAGACAAGCTTTGCCCTCAGATTACTTCATAGCTGTTCACAGTTCACTTCACCTTACAGTAGTTAACGAAGACAAAACTTGGCAAAGCAATCTACATGAGGATTAGCGTCTCTTTTAATACTATTCTCTTTCCTTTGACCATTCTGCCCTTAGAACAGGATCAGAAAGTACCAATTAGTTAAAATTTCATTGAGTCTGATATTTCTATATAGAGAAACCAGGAAAAGTAGTCCCTGCAGGCTACAGTGTTGACAGAATGCCAGGGGAAAGAATCAGAGAGACATTTGTCTATGAATCTACAAAAAATACAGAATAACCAGAGAACTATGTATGTATAGAATGGATCAAAACTGCAATGTAGCAATGTGCATTAGTGTCTATTACAGCTTACAGTAGTTGTTTTTCTTACCACTCTGACAGAATACCTGATAGAAACAAAAGAGCATTTACTTTGACACATTGTCCAGAAGGATAATCATGAGCAGAAAGGCATTATGACTCAAGAGTGCTCTGCTAGTGACAACAGGAGTTGGGGCACAACGTTCACATCGTGACAGAAAGGATGTGGAAAGCACAACTGGAACAAGGGCCAGGCTATAACCTCAAAGTCTCACCACTAGTAGCCAACACCCACCATCTACCACCATGTCCAGAAGGTTCAATAATTTCCCAAAACATCACCACCAACTGGGGATCAAGTGTTCAAATATATGGGCCTATGGAGAATATTACATTCAAACCATACACTACTACAGCAATTGCCACAAACCTGAAAAGCTTATTGGAACAACACAAATTATCACAAAGTTCTAGAAGTCCAAAATGGGACTCACTGAGGCAAAATCAAGTTGTTAAGGGTGCTAAGATTCTTCTAAAGGGTCTTGGAAAGAACTCATTTCCTTATCTTTTCTATATTCTAGAAACTGTATCCAGCAAAGGCCAATTTAGTCTTTCTTATACTGTATCACACTGATATTAACACTTTAACTAATCTTTATGGCTTCAATGGGCTCAAGTGGATGTCCTGGGTAATCTCTTTTAAGGGCTGACAAAAATTTTTATGTTTTGTGGGGTTTTTTTTGAAACAGTGTTTCACTATATAGTTCTGGCTTACCTCCCGAATGCTGGAATTGTAGATGTATACCACCATACTTGACATAATTGTAACAACTTTAACTCCCTTTAATTATTACCCTAATTTACCACCAGGCTCCAGTATCAGAACATGGAAGTGTTTAGGGACCATTATTATTCCTGCCATGCAAAAGCTAGGAGAACTGAATTGATTGGAACTGCTGTCCATGCAAAATGAAACAGGTCTCAAGAGCTGAATCAGAGCAGGTTGACTGCCTACTGAAATAAAAATAGTGAAGCTCTCCAGAGGACTAAACCAGATACTGAATCTACACTGCATAATATCAGCAACCTACATGTCACAATCCAAAACTACTTTACATACAAAGTATTGAGAAAACGTTAATTTTCTTTGTAAAAGACAATCAAGTCCTGATGGAACTTTCAGCTTTAAGCTGTTGTTACAACTTTGATCTGAAATAGAACATAATGTGATAAGTGAGAATAAAAGTTTCAGGAGAAAAAAATATTAAGTTGAAATTTTAAATTGAAAGGAAATTCTAAAATTAAGAGAAAAAAACAAAAACCCTGAACAGTGTCTGTGTAGTTTAAATGAGAATGCCCCTGGGCCCTAGGCTCAGATGTTTGAATACTTGGGTTTCCAGTTGGTGGCACTGTTTGGGTAGGCTTGAGAGCTGCAGCCTCACTGGAAGATGACTGGCTTTGATGTTTAAAAGCCTCACATTCCAAGCATTCTAAGTGTGAGGTTGCAAATTCTCTCTCTCTCCCTCTCTCTCCCCCTCCCTCCCTCCCTCCCTCTCTCTCCCCCTCCCTCCCTCCCTCCCTCTCTCTCCCCCTCCCTCCCTCCCTCTCTCTCCCCCTCCCTCCCTCCCTCTCTCTCCCCCTCCCTCCCTCCCTCTCTCTCCCCCTCCCTCCCTCCCTCTCTCTCCCCCTCCCTCCCTCCCTCTCTCTCTCTCTCCTCCCCAACCCACCTCTCTCTCTGCTGCTGCTTGCAGTTCAAATGTGATCCCTCAGCTTCGGTTCCAACCTCAATGTCTGCTGCTTGCTGCCTGCCACCTCCCATCCATAAGAGACCCTTCTTCCTCTAGAACTGCAAGCCTAAAACCCTTCCTTCTGTGAAGTGTCTTGCTCATGGTATTTAGAATGTTAAGTAACAGTCTAAAAAAAATGGAGTGATGTCAAAGGGAAGAGAATCAGAGCTCCAGCTTTTTTTTTTTTATTTATTTATTTATTTATTTATTTATTTATTTATTTATTTATTTATTTTATGAAGCAACAAAAACTGAAGGGAAATCTGTGAGTTATCTATGTTCAGAACAGATGAAAATTAAAGTTACCATTGCTGCCTCTATTACTCATTCTTCATACAAGTGTGGCAAATACCTCGCAGAAACAATTAGCCAGTTTGCTTTAGCTTGCCATGGTCCAGAGAGACAGCTCATCATGAAGTAAAAAGCTAGGAAATAAACAAATATTAACACCTGCAGGATAATACCAAATGGGCTAAAATACATATAGTTTAGAGTTCCAGAATAACAAAAGAAAAGTATTACAGTAAAAATTATCTGAAGAAACAACAGCCCAAGACCACAATTATAACCATAGGCATACATTTACAAGTTCAAGAATCTCAATGAAACAAAAAATGTGTGAAGTATGACTAAGAGTCCCAGCATCTAATGCTTTTATTTATATGTGCACATAAACACATACACCCACATGAACATAAACACATATATACCACACTCACAGAAAACTATTATTGCATATATTTGTATAAATTCATATAAGTACATATATTTATTATTATCTCATATATGCAGAATATCTGAAAAATTCTTATCACTCAAAAAGACAACAAAGTAATCTAATTTGAAGAAATGTCAAAACATTCAACAGCCATTTCCAAAAGAAGCTAAAATGGCCAAACATCTAAAAATGGTTGAGGGTTGAAGGTACTTTAGTGCGTTGGAGCCAAGGGGAGCCACAAAGTCACATCATGCAACAGATCTCACATGAACATGAAGGGTTATGGGGTGGGGGTAGAGGCTGCCTCTGAGCAAGAGTGGAAGGAAAAAAGAGAGTGAGGAGAGAAGGCTCTTGCTTCATCTAAGGGGACACAGCACATGCATATAGGGAGAGTGCACAAGTGTCCAATCTTAGTGGTTGACGATGATTGTCCTGCTGCTGCTTGGCTCCCGAGGGCAGGCCAGTGAGAATGCCTGAATGCTAACAATAATTCAATGGCATAATTTAAAAGTTATTTTTAATTCTGAGCCTGTGGCTGTTTCTAACCAGTATTTATCAGTTTATACTTGTTTTTATTGTCAAGGATAAGGAATGCTCACACTTCTGATTTAAAAAAAAAAGTCAAGAATATAAACTATAGTCTATAAAACTATAAAACTAAGGTCTAGTTTGTTTCTTACAAATTTATATTTTTAGTTAAAAAAGAAAATACCAAAATACAACTGGGTGACAGAAAACTTTCAGACCCACAGCAAAGACTCATGAAAATCATAGAAATGGAAGAACTGGACACCATGTGTGGCCACATATTATTTGCCCACATTTTATGCTCCATAAACAGGAAGCCACCATAGGAAGTAAATACTCTTTGCATATTGTCTTATTAAACGAGATTAAATGAACCCTAACTGGCCTCATAAGTTTTTGTGTGACAGTTATGTGGGTAGTGATGTGGTTAAGTATTGCTGATATAAAGAAAGAAATTAGTAGTTTGGACTTAAGCAAGTTTTATGTGGTAAAATTTTATTAAATTTGCTCTAAGAGAAGGGTATTACAAAAGCTTTCTGCCTTTCTGTGATTGAAACTGGTTTCTGTTTATACATGACTGACATTTTACAATAACAAAACACCAGTCAGGTATTAGATGAAATTAGCACAAAACTCACAGGAATATCCTCCTCTTGCCACAGCCAGCCAAATGGGAATTATAATTTTGACAAGGTATTAACAAATTAGCTATCTCTACTAGGGAATATCTAACCCCACAGGCTAGTCCCAGCTGACCTGGGTAAGCTCAGGGCAAAACTTGGGAACACAGATCAATCCTAGTTATTTATGGTGCAGGGAACCCAGGGGCAAAAAAAAAAAGAGGGAGAGGGAGGGATGGAGTGAGAGGGAGAGACAGAGACAGAGACAGAGAGAGAATGGATTTTGGTTCTCTTAAAGGCCTAGAACATTCTGTGTGAAGAGAGGTATGAGACAAAGAACTCTAGATCATTCTCCATTCCTGATTCCATATTAGGACATGTAGAAAAGAAAAACAAATTTAGGTATGGAGATCTTTAATTTACTGAAACCACACTAGGATAAGCCAAAAAAATAGAAAAGGGCTAAGAAGTAAAATGATAATCTATGTTCTAAAAAGTTGGAAGTCTGAGAGTGCTGGGGAAGGAGCAGCATGTTGAAACTCTGTAGACATAAACAGAAACAAGAATAACAATGAATCAAAATAGTATTCTTATTCTGTGTGTGTTGAATTATATCCCCCTAAATTCTTTTTTAAACAGGGTCTTATTTAACCCTAAATAAGCTTGAGACTTGTACTTAGACCAGGCTGACCTCATGCTTGCACAGTGATCCTCATGCCAAATGCTGGTATCACAGGTGTGCACCAGTGTGTTCTACTAATTAAGGTTTAATGAGGCTATGAGAGCAGGTTCTGAATCTGACAGAAATGGTGTACTTAAGAAGAAAAAACACCAAAGCTTGCTTGCTTGCTCCACATCTGCAAAAGAAAGGCCACTTGAGGACACAGAAAGAAAATGGATTGTCTGCAAGCAAAACAGAAAACCCTCATTAAAATCTAACTATGCTGGTACCTTGATCTTGGATAAACCTCAGAACTACAAGGAAATTAATCTGTTGTTTAAGTCATTCACTGTGTGTCATTTCATTATAGGAGAAAAAAGAATATACTGCCTCTAATCCATTCTAATACAAGCACTCCATAAACACAGAGTAATGGAGGCAGGAATGTATGGAAACTTCAGGGAGAATTCAGGGGTGAAATCAGTCTTCACACTCACATATCACAATGTACATTTCAACAATTTATAGGAATTATTTTTGTGGTGCTATGTAGTGACTAAGTTATTGTTTTGGCTGTATTCTCAAAGTGTCACCTGATTTTTATCATTAGATTAACACCAAGATAAAAATGTCCTTCATTTTTTTCATCCTGAGTAGTCAGGGATAAAATTCATGCTTTCATACCTTAGCTCAAACTCAACTAATGAATTAGTCATTCCATTACATCACTGACATTCTTGCCTCTCCATGGCCTTGATATCTGGCAAATAGATGTGTTTCACTTTGCAGAATTTGGAAAATTGAAGTGTGTACACCATACTATTGATACTTATTCAGGATTTCAATGGGCAACTGCTTTGAGTTCTGAAAAGGCTGATTCTGTAATCACTCATTTGCTAGAAGTTATGGCCACCATGGGTACACCTGCACAAATTAAAACTGACAATGCTGCCGGGCGGTGGTGGCGCACGCCTTTAATCCCAGCACTCGGGAGGCAGAGCCAGGCGGATCTCTGTGAGTTCGAGGCCAGCCTGGGCTACCAAGTGAGCTCCAGGAAAGGCGCAAAGCTACGCAGAGAAACCCTGTCTCGAAAAACAAAAACAAAAAAAAAAAAAAAAAAAAAAAAAAAACTGACAATGCTCCAGTATATGTCTCTGATAAAATGAAACAGTTTTTTGCTTATTACAATATAAAGCATATTACAGGTATATCACATAATCTTACAGGCCAAGCAGTTATAGAAAGATCAAATAGAACTCTAAAAGATATGCTAAATAAACAGAAAGGGGTAACAAAAACCCCCAGAAATAGACTGCATAATGCTTGATTAACTTTTAATTGTCTCAATGCTAATGAGAATGGAACAACAGCTGCAGAGAGACATTGGATAATAGAAAAAAAAAGCTACAGAATTAAATCAGCCTATATACTTTAAGGATGTGCTGACCTCAGAATGGAAACCAGGATATGTGTTACATTGGGGACAAGGTTTTGCTTTTGCTTCTACAGGAGAAGATAAGCTGTGGATATCATCAAAATCAATAAAGGTTCGATTTGAACAAGAGAGACCCCTTAATTAGAAGAGGTGATAGTTCATTAACCAGCCAAGATCCCCTGAAAGGTCTTTGATGACACCAAGGCCCAGATGATCCAACATCCGGAACGGTTTCAAGGTAAAAGGCTCAGACAATAAACCCTCATGGACTACCCCATAATCCTAAAATTTTCTTTATGTCCCCATAAGAATACAGAGCCCTCATCCAGCAAGAAGTAGTATGAGAAGCTACACCCAAATTCCCAAATATACCAAGCTGGCTTTGGAGATGGAATTGGCTCACTCCTTCTCTAAATCCAAGCACATTACTAAAACAAAAGGTTGAGAGAGTCTTCTGTCCCATATCAGAAGAGCCCTATGATTTGGGACAGAGAAAAACCAATATTTTTATTTGAAACAGGTTGGTTATAAATGCAATCTCTTTCTAAAGAAGAAAAGGGGACATGATATGGAAATATAGGATATAGATATGATAAGATAAAGGGGTAGATCATTGAACCTACTTTTAAAGAACTTGTTTAAAATGTTTGGCATTTTACATTGGTATAGATTTTAGTTTACTGATACAAATTTAGAGTTGTTTTTGTTCTACTATATATATATATATATTTCTACTCTTGTTTAAGATATTATGTCTATGTAACTCATTTAGATTGCAATGGATAATTAAGAAATACAGATTAATAATTAGTCTTCTATGATAGTCAAACTTATAGTCATGTTAAGTTTTCTAGCTATACATAGATATAACTCAATTAGGTAAGTAATCTTCAAACATTTCAAAGGCCTACAGAATATGGCATTTAAAATGTTTTAAAAATTTAGACTTTCTGGACAGTGAGACATGTCTGCTCCTGGCAGCACCGATTTACTTCAGAGAGGAGGATGGGCATCGAAGACACTCTATATGGAGTTTATCTTCTTCTTGGCAAAAAATAACCATTTGGGCAAGAAACTGTTCTTGCCTGGACTACTTGATCGACTGGACATGCAGGACCCATAGGAAGGTGACCATTGAACTTTGCTTGGCGAAATGGTCCTTCAGGTTCCTGCTTCACAGAGGAAACTGCCAGACATTCTGACTGAGCGACTTCAGGCCTTTGGGCTGAAGACAGATGCCCCAACTTTACAGAGGAACTTTGGATGACTGTTCAGGCTGCCAGCTGTCTCTGTCTACTCTCGCAAGACTCCTGAAAGTTGCTTGCATCCTTCTCCATTTCTCAGGTAATATTATATCCTTCTGAGGTCTTTGATGAAGATGAAGACTAGATAGTTATAATTTCCTTAGTCATGATAAAAGATAAGTTAGATATGAAACCTTAGACTCACAAATATAGGATAGATAGGATATCTCCTTTAATTTTGCCAAATATAAATAGACTAGATATTATAAATAGACTAGATATTATAACTGTAATTCTTGCTTGATAATTGTTTTGTTATATGTAATTTTACTATATTAAAGTTAAAACCTTCCCTTTTGAAAAAAAGAAAAGGGGAAGTGCTGGGGATGCTGTGAATGTGTTGCTCTGATTGACTGATTGATTGATTGATTGATTGATAAAATGCTGATTGGCCAGTAGGCCAGGCAGGAAATAAAGTGTAGGCAGGATAAGGAGGGAGGAGAATTTTGGGAGGTGGAAAGCTGAGTCAGGAGAAGCTGCCAGCCGCCGGCACCATGAGAAGCAAGATGTAAGGTACCAATAAGCCACAAGCCATGTGGCAACTTATAGACTAATAGGAATGGGTTAATTTAAGATATAAGAACTAGATAGCAGAAGCCTGAGCCATTAGGCCAAACAGTTTAAATAATATAAGTATCTGTGTGTTTATTTGGATCTGAGTGGCTGCAGGCCCGGATGGGACTGGAGGTAACTCCAGCTACATGGCCTTGCTATCAACTGCTACAATATAGCTTCACCTTCTTTAATCTTTTCATAAAGCCATATCAAAGGTTTTGTGAGACCTGCTCATGCCTTCTTATCAGATCTCTGGGATATTAGAAAATTCAGTTTTGAAAGATAAATATAATTGGTTGTGTAACAAATCTTTCTCTGTCCTGTCAGCCAGCTCCTAAGTAATGATGCAGAGACTTCTTATTAATTATGAACACTCAGCCTTAGCTTAGGCTTGTTTCTAACTAGCTCTTATAACTTAAATTAACCCATTTCTCTCCTCCTGCATTCAGTTGATGACTCCCCTTCTTCCCAGAGTTCTCTCTTTCCAGAAGTCCCACTTATACCTCCTGCCTAGCTATTGGCCATTTAGCTTTTTATTAAACCAATTATAATGATGTAGCTTTACACAGTGTAATGTAATATCTCACAACAGTTGGGACTGATTTTGTGGCTCTCTAATGAAGGGCAAAATGCCCCATTCAAGTCCCTAGAAGGCCCCACAGTACTACATGAAGAAAAATTGATTTAACCACACTACTTAGGCTGCAAAGGGATAACAGCTCTCTAGCCATGGAATAAGTACAGAAGATGAGAAATGAAAAAAGAAACTACTGGGTCTCTTTCTTTCTTCCTTCCTTTCTTTTTTTTTTCAAGATTTATTTATTATATATAGTGTTCTGTCTGCATGTATGCCTGCATGCCAGAAGAGTGAGCCAGATCTCATTACAGATGTTTATGAGCTACCATGTGGTTGCTGGGAATTGAACTCAGAACCTCTGGAAGAACAGCCAGTGCTCTTAATTCTGAGCCATCTCTCCAGCCCCCAACTGGGTCACTTTCCAACTTCAACTTCAAAATTTTTTTCAGAGAAAGAAACTCCCTACCCCCACATCACATTCCACCTCTCAAACACTGAGAAAGTGTTTTATTAAATACTGTTTTTTCTCCGTCAAGCATAGGATCTGAAGTTCAATAAAGATCAATACAGGCATTTCACCGAAAAGGGAAGTTGAATGAACAATTAAGAATGTTCTAAGCAGGGTTTGGGGCTCACACATGTAATCCTAGCACACAGGAAACAGGATTGCTGCAAGTTTGAGGTCCACTTAGTCTAGATAGCAAGTTCCAGGCCAGCCAGAGCTACACAGGAGACAGTCTTCCAAAAAACAAAAAGATCCTTTTCTGAAGAGATGTTTCTAGGAAAAGGAAGAGGACAGACAGACCTCTAAATTAAAAGAATACGAATCAAGTTTTTTGAAGTAATCTTAATCTACAATAACAATAAATATCCAACATGTTTGGAACACTGTGAGATGACAATGAGAGTAACAATATACATAGAATTGTGGGTCTGTTTGTTTGAGACAAGGTCTCAGCATGTTGTCTTCAAACTGGAGATTCTCCTGCCTCAGCCACTGAAGTGCTAGGATTACAGATATATGTTTCATGCTTAACTAAAAATTATGTTTTTATTTATATGCTGTATGTAATTAACAGTTTCTGTATGAATAAATATATACATTTTTTATACTGAGTCAAACAAATATTTCCGACTGAAATCAGCTGCCCCTGAAGAAACAGCCCAATAGCACCAATTTAACCAAGAACCCCTACTAAACCAAGACTAAAAATTAGAACAAGAGAGGCACTCTCAGACACAGACACCACCTGCACCGCACAGAGGAAGAGATGAGTAAACGCCAGTGCAAAAATACAGGCAACAACATAAAGACCTATATGGCAACATCAGAACTTAGTGATTCTACACCTGCAAGACCTGAACATACCAAGACAGAAGAAACAGAAGAAATCAACCCTAAAAATGACTTTAAGAAGATAATAGAGGCCCTTAAAGAAGAAATAAAACATTCCCTCAAAGAGGAAATAAAAAACTCCATTAAGGAGGAAATAAAAAACTCCCTTAAAGAAATGGAAGAAAAAACGAACAAAAAATGGGAAGAAATCAAATCAAGCCAAGGAAAAGCAATTAAACAGATGAAAGAAACATTCCAAGATCTGAAAAATGAATTTGAGACAATAAAGAAAACACATGCTGAGGGAATGCTGGAAATAGAAATCCTGACTAAACGAACAGGAACTACAGAAACAAGCATAACCAACCGATTGCAAGAGATGGAACAGAGAATCTCTGACACTGAAGACACGATAGAGAAAATAGATTCATCAGTCAAAGAAAACACTAAAGACAAAAAAGTCGTAACACAAAACGTCCAGGAAATTTGGGACACCATGAAAAGACCAAACCTAAGAATAATAGGGATAGAAGAAGGAGAAGAATACCAACTCAAAGGCACAGAAAATATATTCAACAAAATCATAGAAGAATACTTTCCTAACCTAAAGAAAGAAATACCTATGAAGATACAAGAAGCTTACAGAACACCGAATAGGCTGGATCCAAAAAAAAAGTCCCCTCACCACATAATAATCAAAACACTAAACACACAGAACAAAGAAAAAATATAAATAGCCGCAAAGGAAAAAGACCAAGTAACATATAAAGGCAAACCCATCAGAATAACACAAGACTACTCAATAGAGACTATGAAAGCTAGAAGATCATGGACAAATCTCATGCAGACACTAAGAGACCACGGATGCCAACCCAGACTATTATACCCAGCAAAACTCTCAATCACCATAGGCGGAGTAAACAAAATGTTCCAGGAATAAAACCAGATTTAATCAATACCTGTCCACAAACCCAGCCCTACAGAAAGCACTAGAAGGGAAAATCCAACCCAAAGAAATAGCCCAATAGCACCAATTTAACTTAAACACATCCATGAAAAAATCAAGCAATAGATAATCCTACACCAACATACACCACAGAAGGACAACACAACACAACCACAAAAAATAACAGGAATTAACAATCACTGGTCATTAATATCCATCAATATCAATGGTCTCAACTCACCTATAAAAAGACACAGGCTAACAGAATGGATAAGAAAACAGGACCCATCCATCTGCTGCATACAAGAAACACACCTTAACTTCAAAGACAGACACTACCTCCAAATAAAGGGCTGGGAAAAGGCTTTCCAAGCAAATGGACCTAAGAAACAAGCTGGTGTAGCTATCCTAATATCTAATAAAATAGACTTCAAACTAAAATCAATCAAAAGAGATCAGGATGGACATTACATATTTATCACGAGAAAAATCCACCAAGATGAAGTCTTGATTCTAAACATTTATGCTCCAAATACAAAAGCACCCACATTCATAAAAGAAACACTACTCAAGTTTAAAACGCACATCCAACCCCACACATTCGTAGTGGGAGATTTTAACACACCAATCTCACCAAAAGATAGATCTACCAGACTGAAACTTAACAAAGAAATAAAGGACCTAACAGATGTTATGACTCAAATGGACCTAATAGATATCTACAGAATATTCCATCCTAACACAAAAGAATATACCTTCTTCTCAGCACCCCATGGAACCTTCTCAAAAATTGACCACATGCTTGGACACAAAACAAATCTCAACAGATACAAAAAAATTGGAATAACCTCCTGTATCTTATCAGACCACCACGCCTCAACAACAACAAAAATTATAGAAAACCCACAAACTCATGGAAACTGAATAATGCCCACCTGAAACATCAATGGGTCAAGGAAGAAAGAAAGAAAGAAATTAAAGATATCCTAGAATTCAATGAAAATGAAAGTACAACATACCCAAACTTATGGGACACTATGAAAGAAGTGCTAAGAGAAAAATTCATAGATCTAAATGTACACATGAAGAAGATGGAGCAATCCCATACCAATGAATTAACAGCACAACTGAAAGCTCTAGAACAAAAAGAAACAAACTCACCCAGGAGAAATAGAAGCCAGGAAATAATCAAATTGAGGGCTGAAATCAACAAAATAGAAAACAAGAGAACAATACAAAAAAATCAATGAAACAAAGAGTTGGTTCTTTGAAAAAAATCAACAAGATAGACAAGCCCCTAGCCAAATTAACCAAAAGGCAAAGAGAGAACACCCAAATTCACAAAATCAGAAATGAAAAGGGAGACATAACAACAGACAACGAGGAAATCCAGAGAATCATCAGATCATACTTCAAAAACCTGTACTCCACAAAAATGGAAAACCAGGAAGAAATGGACAATTTTCTGGATAAATACCACATACCAAAATTAAATCAAGACCAGATAAACCATTTAAATAGACCAATAACCCCTAAAGAAATAGAAACAGTCATCAAAAGTCTCCCAACCAAAAAAAGCCCAGGACCAGATGGTTTCAGTGCAGAATTCTACCTGACTTTCAAAGAAGAACTAATACCAATACTCTTCAAAGTGTTCCACACAATAGAAACAGAAGGAACACTACCAAACTCTTTTTATGAGGCTACAATTACCCTGATACCCAAACCACACAAAGATGCAACAAAGAAAGAGAACTACAGACCAATCTCCCTTATGAACATTGATGCAAAAATACTCAACAAAATATTGGCAAACCGAATCCAAGAATACATCAAAACAATCACCCATCACGACCAAGTAGGATTCATCCCAGGGATGCAAGGATGGTTCAACATATGAAAATCAGTCAATGTAATACACCATATAAACAAACTGAAAGAAAAAATCCACATGATCATCTCCTTAGATGCTGAAAAAGCCTTTGACAAAATCCAACACCCCTTCATGATAAAGGTCTTAGAAAGATCAGGAATACAAGGAACATTTCTAAACATAATAAAAGGAATTTATAGCAAGCCAAGCCAACAGCAAACATCAAATTAAATGGAGAGAAACTCAAAGCGATACCACTAAATTCAGGAACAAGACAAGGCTGTCCACTCTCCCCTTATTTATTCAATATAGTACTAGAAGTTCTAGCTAGAGCAATAAGACAACAAAAGGAGATCAAAGGGATACAAATTGGCAAGGAAGAAGTCAAACTTTCACTATTTGCAGATGATATGATAGTATACATTAAGTGACCCCAAAAACTCTACCAGGGAACACCTACCGCTGATAAACTCCTTCAGTAAAGTGGCCGAATACAAGATCAACTCAAAAAAATCAGTAGCCCTCCTATACACAAATGATAAAAGGGCTGAGAAAGAAGTCAGAGAAACATCACCCTTTACAATAGCCACAAATAATATAAAATACCTTGGGATAACACTAACTAAACAAGTGAAGGACCTTTTTGATAAGAACTTTAAATCTCTAAAGAAAGAAATTGAAGAAGATATCAGAAAATGGAAGGATCTCCCATGCTCATGGATAGGTGGGATTAACATAGTAAAAATGGCAATCTTACCAAAAGCAATCTACAGATTCAATGCAATCCCCATCAAAATCCCAACACAATTCTTCACAGACTTGGAAAGAAAAATACTCAACTTTATATGGAAAAACAAAAGACCCAGGATAGCTACAAGAATCCTATACGATAAAGCAACCCTTGGAGGCATCACCATCCCTGACCTCAAACTCTACTATAGAGCTATAGTAATAAAAACAGCTTGGTACTGGTATAAAAACCGACATACGGACCAATGGAATCGAATTGAAGACCCTGACATTAATCCATGCACATATGAACTCCTGGTTTTTTACAAAGGAGCCAAAACTATACAATGGAAAAAAGAAAGTATCTTCAACAAATGGTGCTGGCATAACTGGATGTCAATATGTAAAAGATTACAAATAGATCCATATCTGTCACCATGCACAAAACTCAAGTCCAAGTGGATCAAAGACCTAAACATAAATCCAGTTACACTAAACTTAATAGAAAAGAAAATAGGAAGCACTCTTGAACGCATTGGCACTGGAGACCATTTCCTAAATAAAACACCAACAGCACAGACCCTGAGCACAACAATTAGTAAATGGGACCTCTCGAAACTGAGAAGCTTTTGCAGGGCAAAAGACACAGTCAATAAGACAAAAAGACAGCCAACAGAACGGGAAAAGATCTTCACCAACCCCACATCTGACAGAGGATTGATCTCCACAATATATAAAGAACTCAAGAAACTAGACATCAAAGTACTGAACAGTCCAATTAAAAAATGGGCTAAAGAGCTAAACAGAGAATTCACAAAACAAGAACTACAAATGGCTGAAAGACATTTAAAGAAATGCTCAACATCCTTAATCATCAGAGAAATGCAAATCAAAACGACTCTGAGATACCACCTTACACCTGTTAGAATGGCTACGATCAAAAACACCAATGACAACCAATGTTGGAGAGGATGTGGAGCAAAGGGAACACTCCTCCAATGTTAGTGGGAATGTAAACTTGTACAACCACTGTGGAAATCAGTATGGCGGTTTCTCAGAAAATTAGGAATCGAACTACCTCAAGACCCAGCCATCCCACTCTTGGGCATATACCCAAGGAATGCTGATTCATACCATAAAGATACATTCTCAGCTATGTTCATAGCAGCACTATTTGTAATAGACAGAACCTGGAAACAACCTAGATGCCCATCAACAGAAGAATGGATGAAAAAAAATGTGGTACATATACACAATGGAGTACTACTCAGCAGAGAAAAACAATGAAAGCATGAAATTTGCAGGCAAATGGATGGAACTAGAAAAAATCATCCTGAGTGAGATAACCCAAACCCAGAAAGACAGTCATGGTATGTACTCACTCATAGGTGGATTCTAGATATAAAATAAAGAACAATCAGACCACAACTCATAGAACCATAGAGGCTATATATATAGCATGGAGGTCCCTAGGACGACTGTGGCTTATAATAAATTTCAGTTTTACTCAATTATTGAAAAAAAATAGCCAAATGAATGAAAACACAGGAACTATGAACAAAAGGTTGAGGGGCCCCCAGCTGGATCAGGCCCTCTGAATAGGTGAGACAGTTGATTGGCTTGATCAGTTTGGGAGGCAACTAGGCAGTGGGACCAAGTCCTGTGCTCATTGTATGAGTTGGCTGTTTGAAACCTGGAGCTTATGCAGGGACACTTGGCTCAGTCTGGGAGGAAGGGACTGGACCTGCCTGGACTGAGTCTACTAGGTTGATCGCAGTCCTCGGGGGGAGGACTTGTCCTGGAGGAGGTGGGAATGGGGGGTAGACTGGGAGTAAGGGGAGGGCGTGGGAGGGGGGAGAATAGGGGAACCCATGGCTGATATGTAGAACTGAATGGTATTGTAAAATAAAATATATATATAAAAAAAACTTAGTTTTTAAGCTAAAAACAACATCCTGTAACATCTTTAAGTTAAAAGTTACTGGCACAGAGAGAAGCCAGAATTTGAATGAAGCCAACTGAATTGCTCACCATAACACTATCTTGTGCAATAGTCTTACAAATTAAGATGGATTCATAGACAGAGTTTCAAGAAGAATAAAGAAAAATATAAAACTAAATAAGCTTGAGAGAAGAGTTGTGAGAAGGGACCCATAATTCTCAACCTGACAGTGTTCAAGGAGAATCGTTATCTTGGGCTCATAGCCTTTTAAAAAGTTATTCTTGCAAGAATATAAGCTCTCCAAGGACAGGAGCAAGGTCACAATTCTACCTAGACTCCGTATTTAAGAACAAAGCTTGGAGTAAGTTAAGATATGGTAAAGACAGACGCTTAAGTTTTAATTTGTGAAGGTATCTTTTTATAATATTTAGAAAATAGACACAAGCAAAAAAAATTGTAAGATATTTGTCTATTAAGTAAGACCAGCAGAAATGGGGAAAAGGGTAATGTGTGTAATAAAAAGGATAAACACATCAAGGTATCATATATATATATGAACTGTCTTAATGAATCCCATTATTTTGCATAATTAACATACAGTGCTAAGAATATTTGTTAATTCAGGAAATTTAAATAGCATCGAAGAATTTATATCAAAATTTAGTTCTATGATCAGTCCTAAATGGGACATCTTTATCAACCTTCCACCTCTCATCCACAGAAGAAGAGGCAGACAGAATGGAAGAGCCTGGGAATGATGCTGTGAAGTGACATCTTCAGGACATGGCAGAGCTTCTCCCAGTTGCAGTAACACGTACAAAATCAAGCCAGTCAAAACTCTAGCATGGAGGGGGGGTCGGGAGCTCCCAAAGCCCCATATCCTGTTTAGGAACTATTGCTAGCTGATAGCTACTGGGAGAGATAGGGCCATTTTTCTTTGGAGGAGTGGATACTGGAAGGTTGTCTATATTCCAGTGAGGGGTCATGTCCATACTTAGAAGGGCAGTACTAACTAGAGTCAGTGAGTTATGGGGTGGGAGGGTGGGGTGGAAGATGAAGAAAGAGGAGGAGGGTTGGAAGAATTTGGAGGGAAGTAGTGGATGTGATCAAAATACACTGTAGACATGTATAAAATTCTCAAAGAAAATATAAAAAGTATTGTTTTAAAATTTTATTTTAGAAAGGATGCTTCCTGGACAGTTCCTGGTAGTTTTAAAACAAAGGATCAACCTTAAGTTTGATGCAATTATTGGATACAAAGTTAAATGATAAAAACAGTCTGGTTTTCTTGAAAACTAATTTACTAGGCTTAAGTTGATTTTATCCAATATTAATCAAAATTTTAATGTTTTTAATTTTTGTTTTTCTCATTATCTTGTTTCTTCACTGTCTCCTTTTGAAGCTGTGGCCATGCTCATGAACCAAATGGCCTTAAGAGTTGCTCTTATGGAAAGATGGGGGGAGATTGATTTCATGACAGTAATTTTCCAAGATTTTGTAGCTCATCACCAAGTTTTCTTAATTTATACTATAAACTTTTAAAGATATTTATAATTATACTTTAAGTTAAGTTTATATAATTTTATAATTATAAAATTAGAAATTTTAACCTCTGAAGAAGGAATAAAGGACTGGATATAATGTCATTTCATAATAGATTTCATGTATTCTGAAACTTGCCATCCTACATATCAGCACTCTGTTTTCTGAGATCAAAGCCCAGGGAAGTAGATTTCATGATGAGGAACAGGAGAATGCACTTACAAATACCAATAATGGGATCTATAAGGGAAATGAATAACAATTCAATATAAACAAAAAGCTCATATCAGAAAATATTTCAGTTGGTGAATAAATTTGCCAGGCCCAATCTCAGATTTTACCAAGTAATTATTTTGCAGATAATCTTTTGAAATACTTTTTTGTGATAAGCCTCTGAAATACTTTCCATCTGATTCATCGGACTAATAAAATACAAGTATATAATAATCTTAAATCACTAAAGCAGTAATTTTTCTCACCAATTTACAACTATCTGTAGGCTAGTTCTTTTTACTTAACCCATTAAAACAACTGTAACTAAAAAACTAAGATTGTAACCACATTTTTTAAACTAATCAATCACTGCCATTAGATTATATAAACTAAACAGATGTATGAGTTCTTCAACTTTAGTATTTTTAATACCTAGTATTTTAGTATTTCTAAAACCAGCAATTAATTGAAACATAAATGTGTGTTTATCTGCAATGAACAACTAGACGGTTCAAAGTTAATAGCATCATAGTAAATCTGTTCTTATTGTACTTCAAGACTCTCTTATTTAGATTCAATGGTTTTCTGCATGTTACCACCAACTGGAAAATTTACCAAACCTCTCAGTAATCACTGTATAAGTAAAGGTGCTTATAAGAGAATAATACACTTCTCATCCCCAATGAGCAGCACCCAATCCTCTATGCTTAGCATAAACTGTCTTCCTAATCTAGCCACCCACTCTAGATACTGATGAGACACTATCAGTGACCCCAAAGACTGACAGAGCATCCAGTTCAAAGAACAGAAAAATTACTGCTACTAAGTATATAGATAGGCCAGCCAAAGCTCATATACAAGATCTTGGTATATCTAGATAGAGCAGCTCTTCCCATAAAGTCTCAAGGGCCACAGCAACTTTCCCTAACCAAACCATAGAAACTTTTTTGGTAACCAAAACTGGATAAGCATTATACTATCTTCATATCACTGTATCAATACTGACTTAGAATAGTCTTTCATGCACTCAGCTCTCCCCAGTCTGTACTATTAATCTCCACGGAAGTTTTCTCATTCCTAGGATGATATAATGCTTTTTGGGTGATGAATGTCCTGACAGTTGTTTTAAAATCTTCCAAAGTAAGTTTCCGCTAAGAAACACCATGCCCCCAGCTGGAGAGATGACTAAATGAGTAAAAACACTTGCTGTACAAGCATGAGGACTTGAGTTTGACTCATCAGAATCATCCTCCCCTCTGAAAAAGCTGGACATGGCCACGTGTGCCTCCAACTCTGCAGGTGGAAGCAAGAGGATCCCCAATACTTGTTGGCTGCCAGCCTAGTTATAAAACACAGTGAACTCCAGCTTTAAGGAGAGACCATCTCAAGGGAATTAAGGCAGAGACTGACAGAGGACAGTAACACACACACACATACACACACACACACACACACACACACACACACACACACACACACACACAAGCACAAGACCAATGACCAGAGCCTCCTCTGCAACTGGGAATTTCCTTTATGACACTTGAAACAGTTGCCTGGGAAACACTTTCACAAAGCCATCATTTGCTATAAGAAAAGGGAATACACCAACCCAACGAGGTGACTTCTCATTGCATTCTCCATTCTCCTGGTGACTTCTCCAATCCCTCGATTGAAGCAGCTTTCCCCATAGAAATATTGGAAAGCTTCTCTAACTCCCCTCATTCCTCATCAGTTGGCCTCCTCCAGTAGAACCCTCTAGTAAGAGAAAGTTTAGACCTCTCAATCTGCAGAAGTACAGATAACTGAGTCAAATTTTGTTTCAGTGACTACATTCTGGAAATATGTGGAATGCCCAGGAGGCCTTTCATTAAGCAGTACATATGAGAAGGAAAAGAACTTCAAAGGGTCTCCTATAATTAAACTTAACACTCCATTGTTTTTGGAAACTTCCTTGCAAGCCTCAATTTTATTTGGCAAATGGCTTGGTTCCTAGTTTAGATGCTAAGGTTGGAATTAAAATCAATCAGCTTTTTGTTCAGTCATAAGCACCAACAGCAAAGTGAAACAAACCAAGCAATAAGAATAGAAAAAGATTGCTATCATGGTACAAAAGGATGACTACAGTCTTGTCTATATTTTATTTTCTTCAAATCCAGAATATTCTGGACAGTAAATAGTCATACCTTAAAGTGACTGAATTTTTCTAACTAGAAGAAAAGAAGGTAGTACAGCTAAATTCCTAGCAAATATTTTCTGTTTCCTGCCTGCACCTCATTCCTTGAGGATGACCCTTCCATGGACACAACAGCTCTGTTCTTCCTGTTGTTACTTTCAGTGCTCCACACTAGAGCAACAAGTAACATTCTCTGTAAAAGTCACTAGATATAAAAAGTTACGACATTAGAAAGGCTCCAAAATTTCCCACCATTCCTATTCCTGGTTTTCCATTAACAGAAAGGATATCTGGGGTGGGGGGTCAGGTGGGGGGATCATCAAGTCCTTACCAAAAGCTTAGCATCAGGAGCTCAACTTCAACCCCATACAGTTTTCCAGACACCAAGTAACTGACTGAACACAGCTGCATCACACACAGCTTAACTGCCAGGAACCACCTTCCTAATCTGGCTTTATTCCAAAGTCCAGGGTAATCTTGGTTAAGTTTTGGAGAAGATAAAAATGCTGTTTTCTAATAGAGATGATATGTGACATTAGTGAAATGTAACCTTGTTAGTAACCAACATTCTATGAACAGGTTAGAAAACAAAGAACATCTCTGTCACAATTAGAATATTATCTTAGGCCAAGTTGCAATGCTTTCCTTTTTCTATATTTATACATTTTTATACTAGCACGAAAACAAAATTAAATTATTTCAATCCATTTCTTATTTGGGCTAGCATCATCTGATGATATGTTTGTGAAACATAGCAGAAAATCTACCTCTAAAGTAAGAATTTAAAAGTATGACTGTATGACTGAATTACTGAGCATGAAATTACCACTGGATTTTCCATATGATAATCCCTTTTCTTTCTGGTTCTATCTCTTTCAGACTGAGTTCTCAAAGATCACATACAGATAAATGACAGTCATTGCTGTAACAGTTTCTAAAATATGCTGTACCTGGTTCTGTCTTAAGACTCTTTTGAAAATGAATACATAATAACAAAGAATTTTTCTAACATTGCTTCCTAGTTTAAACTGGATTACTTTCTAGCTATCTTTTTTACCTACTTTTTATGATGCTAGATGGCCCTTGAATTTTGTTGTGTTGTTTTTTTGGGCAAAGTCTCACTTCATAGCCCTGGCTTCCTGGAGCTTACTATGTCAACCAGGCTGGCCCAGAACTCATAGAGGTCCCTCTGCCTTTGTCTCCCTGAGTGCTGGGATTAATTAAAGGCATGGGCCATTACTCCTGGCTAACCCTCAATTTTTATATCAGATTTCCCCAACTGTAATTTAAGATAAGGCAGAAAGGGAAAACACACACACAATTTAATTCTATCCCATTACAGAAAAACTTTAATTAAAGATTTCTTTAAATTCAACACAGAACAAAAGATATGTATGGGCATATATGTAAATGTACATATATGGTAAGCTCTCATTTTTAAGATGATACTATAAACTTATTTTTAGAAAGATGCACATATCCATAAAACAACTGTTATTTACAGGATAAAAAGATGGCATCACAATTTTATACTGCTTTACAACTCATACATTGATAATTTGTTGTCAAGACTTTACATTTTAAAAACTGAAACACTTTCAATTGGAAACCAACCTAAAAATAAACAGACATAATTCTGAAAGACAGGAGGTCTCTCCCTTGTTTGATTATGCCTCAGTGTACAGTAATAAAATGATTTGTGTGGAGGTGATATAATTCATATAAAAATGACAACCTCTACTAAGCTTTTTGTTATGGCACTTCAATATATCAGTGATTTTCTAACCACTAGATTTACTTATAATCACACCACAAACAAGAATCTGTTAGCAAAACATATACTAAATAGTAAAGAAAATTAATCCATCCCTATGTTTGTAAAGTCTGTATTTGTTTACCTGATAAACATCCCCAAGCTCTCTTTAACTGAATACTTCTAGTAGCTTCAAAATGCAGTCAGAGATTTCCAGATCAGACCCTGGACCTCTCAACCAGATTTTGCAATTGAGCCCCGACTTTTAGCATGTCTTAACACAAATTTAAGTTATTATGAAATATCCCAAACAAATGAGAACAGAGGCATATGGACATCAAATAATTAGCTGTCTTAATCTAGTATCCATCTCAGAAAACCTAGATAGTTTCCATCAACTTTCTGCGGTGCTGGTAAAGAGTCAGGTCACTACTCCTAAAGGATTCCAAATAGGACAAGGCAGGACAAGGCAGCTACTGTCAAACCAATCCTAAATATTAGTCAACACATTCCTCTACCCATAAGTCTCCAGAGAACCAAAGCCAGACTGGTCTTAAATGTGGTAACAGTTCCTCTCAAGGTCAAGGCCAAAAATATTTCCTGAGTCAAATAGGAATTCCTGGTACTGAAGTACATCCTTATAGGCCTTTTCTAGAAACATGAATTTTAAATGGGTTCCAGGAGTTATTAACTGGACAGCTGAACATAAGATATTTAACACACGAACCCATTACATTACTGTGGGCAGAGAGCCAGGCTCAAGAAGATGAACCACACCAACAGCACATTTCACAGAAAATAGGGAAACTACAGAAAACACCACAGAAATCAATGAGTACTAAAGGCTGAAATGACAAGACAAAATTCATTTATCTTATAAACTTATAGGTCATTGAACTATTAGTATTTTTTAAAAAAAACAAACCTGCATCCAGAGTTACTGAAATTGTTCTTTTTTTTTTTTTTTGGTTTTTCGAGACAGGGTTTCTCTATGTAGCTTTGCGCCTTTCCTGGAACTCACTTGGTAGCCCAGGCTGGCCTCGAACTCATAGAGATCCGCCTGGCTCTGCCTCCCAAGTGCTGGGATTAAAGGCGTGCGCCACCACCGCCCGGCCTTGAAATTGTTCTTATTGCACACCCGTACATATCTCTTTATGCAGACATACAAGAACATGTAAATGAGATTTACTAAAAGAGAATCAATGTATAACAAAAACCAGTATTAAGCTTGATAAATCAATCCTTCAATCACACATTCTAAGATGATAAAATAGTCTGTAAAGGACTAGCTATAGAATTACACGTGCATGCTATGTAACTAGATACAAAAATACAGTTTCCATTATATAATATTATATTTGAAGACACTAGAAAATTGTACAGCAAAAACTTTCAAAAGTTTTGAAATACTTATTTCACCTTAAAACCTTCAAAGCACCTAAAATTAGTAGTATCCAAGGTGTTATTGACTTTAATGTTGTTCCTATTTTCCTTGTGAAAAGGGGACAAGTAAGAAGCTGAGCTCAAATGACACACTTCCAACTAGTCTCCAGCACCAACTGTGAAAATCTGGTAGACAGAAAAGAATTTGAATCCAACTTCCTATATGAAAGTAGAACCTTTGCCTCTTTATTTTGTTCTCTAGGATTTTTACACTGTCCTCCCAAATGAGACAATTTACAAATACTTCTAAAGGCTGATATTCTATGGGAGGGGAAAAGATTTTTACTTAAGGTGTGAGAATGTACTTTAATTCTGTAGGGGAAGGTTCAGTAAATCAACCAGCCCGAAACCTGATTCATTCTTGTGTAGACATTGTTTTCTCTTGGGTGAAATTTCATATTTAAAATCCTACAAACAAGGGGGATCTGAGAATCCTGCCTAGAAGAAAGAAAAAGCCTTAGAATATCGATTTGCAAGGACCTAAAACCTGTTTTAAGCATTCAAGTACTAGATGGTCTTTATGGTGCCTTTCAGTTCAAATCTTGCTTAATTCTCTCGGTAATTTTACCATACTATTCTTGGAGCCTTGGTAATTACATATAGAACACAAATGAGATAGAAAATTCAGAGTTAAAGCTGTCATTACTAAACCTAAGTAAACATTGCAGACAGAAAGATGGCAGTAAAATAAAACATTCTGAATTAGGGAAATGGAGAACATGAGTAGGTCACAGCCCCAGGAATGAAATACACAACAAAGTCGGGCAGGAAAGTGGACAGAGTGGGCAACGCCCCCCCCCCAGTCCCTTAAGCGGCAAGCAACCCACCCAAGTAATACACTTCTCTCCTATTAATTTGATTTTCCACCTACCTGAAGTAACCAACCACACTGGAAATACATGACAACTGCAAAGTGGGTCCTCTAATTTCAGTATGTCCTGTCGTTTATTAACAGTTTTCCTACTTTACATCCTAATAGTAAATTCACATATTTAACATCATAAAATGGTGGGACATCTCACCCCTATATTGTGACTCCAGCACTTCTGGACCAGACAAAGCTGTGGAGTGAGTCTGTGGCTGTTTTCTGGACATAGGCTGCTTTGACTTTCACCCCCTGTCACCTAATGATATAAGCACTAATATTCAATGGATCTCCGACTAGGAGACCAATATTCCCAGCTGGTAAAAAGCTTGGTCGTCCGACGGAGTGCTTCAGCAGCAGCAGAGAGAAAGGTGGCTATACAGGGCGGTACCTTCGCCACACGGAGCAGTACCGGGCAGCCTCTGGTAAGTTTTCTTCCCTGCGGTGCACTAAATCACGCTGCCAGCCCCGCGGCCCTACCCCGCCCTATTACGGAAAGGAGTGAGAGCAGCTAGCCGAAGGACAGGCGGACAGCTCCAGGCTCCCATCGCGAGTTGGCTTCCTCCCGGGCGCCGCTTCTCCGGGCAGTGGCCGCCTCTCCGGGGACAAACGCGGTTGCCAAC
This sequence comes from Peromyscus maniculatus bairdii, assembly GCF_049852395.1. Lineage (NCBI taxonomy): Eukaryota > Metazoa > Chordata > Mammalia > Rodentia > Cricetidae > Peromyscus > Peromyscus maniculatus. The sequence continues at coordinate 68,242,792 of NC_134867.1, forward strand.
TTTGCCGCCGCCCCCTCCTCCGCACAAACATCCCAAACTTTGCCACTGCCTCACCTGGAGGCTCGGTACTAGCCCCCGGGAGCCGGCTGACCTTCACGCCCGCCCTAAGCCGGCCCTGGCCCCTCTGCCGCCCCCAGCTCTCCTGGGAAACCCCTGGGGCGGGGACACCCGGCAGCCCGATCCCCGTGCCACAATTGACCCTCTGGACCCTGAAAGCCCAGGAATCCGAGTCTCAGGCTAGCCACTCACCATTGGTAAAGGGCTCCATCTTCGCCCCGCCGTGGGTCCTCACAAGCCAAGCGCCCCAAGCTTCCTACTACGAGAGCTGAAGCGGCCCTGCCGACTGAGCATGCCCAGCGAGGCCTCTGAGGACTGGCGGGGAGGTGCGGCGAGGGGCGGCGCCGCTCTATCGAGCGGCAACAACACCTTCGTTCCGGGTTTTCGCAACTGCTGCAAAAAGGACCCACTGAGGCGTGGACTCAGAGCGCAGCTCAACCCCTGGCCTACTCGGCCAAGAGGCGAGGGAGGGCCGTGCAGGGCTGGGGCGGGGCCTCTGCAAGCCCCGCCCCCAGCGGCATACTTGGGGCCGCGGAGCTCTCAGTGCCGCAGAGCTGTACCCGGGTTCCAACAACTAGTGCACCTACTGCGTTCGTCTGTGTTCCGGGTGCCGCAACCCCAGCACTGAGCCCGGAAACGCGGCCGGTGGGTAGCGAAGGGGCTGTCGCTAAATTCGCGATCTGAAAGCAGGGCAGGGCCAGGGATCGTCGGTCTCTGTGGTGAGCTAGACCCCGGGACAGAGCTCTTCCTCACCCCTGGAGGGAGCCCTGCGGCGCTTGTCGGCAAGACTTCCTTCTAGAAGCTGAGCGCCTGGCTGCTGCTGCAGCTACAAAACCCCTGATCCGAGGGAGGGAGGGGCCCCGGCCAGTTCTTTGCTCTTTGCTTGGGGCCTGGCCTAGAGATGAGAGCAGATCACAAAACCCGGCGCGGGATACAGGAGAACGGACCGTCCGCGAAGAGATTGTGGGCCGAGGCCCGCCAGCCCGGTCCCGTCCTAACTCGACACTTGCGAGTCCCTTGCTCTCAGCCACCAGGGCTCGCGGCTTGGCCCTGCAGGGCTAAACCAGAGGAAGCTAAATTTCCCCTCCCCCAGGACTTGCGCCATTGCCTCGGGCCCCGAATCCCCATTGTTTCCGGTGACAAATCGGGGCAGCCCCCACCAGCCTGGGAGACCCCTAGAGACTGTGTGGCCCAAGAGCCCCCGAAAGGATCTCAAGGGTGTTTGCTCTTCCCTCTCCGACTGCCGGGCACCAGTACCCCGAGGTGAGGCCTCTATCCCTCCCAGCAGCAGCAGCCACAGCTCCTCTGCTCCGCCGCCTCCTCTCCCCCCCACCGCATAGCCTTGGCCCCTGAGGCGACTTGGCTTGGCCTGGGCCTCACAGCGCTGGCCAACTGTCACACACTCCTCCCAGGCTGTCAACCCTGGCGTCTGGTGCAAACAAACCTGGGCTTGCACAAATATCCTGGGCAAAAGAGAGGAGGCAGTGATGTTGTTCAACCCATGAGGAAATTCGAATTACGTTCTAAGAAGTAAAACCGAAGTACGATATTTTTAAGACGTCAATACTCCCTACTCCCCACTCCTGATTTACAACGTCCTATGAATACCAACTGTACTTGGAGTAACCCCTAAACTCCTTACCTAATTCTGGGGCGACATCAACATGCCCGTAATTTGCTGGACCCTGAGGCCTTCATGAGATTCCCAGAAGGTGCCAAGTTTCATTCAGCATTGTTAACCATTCCTTTATGAAAGATCCTTGCAAAACTGTTCTGCAGCTTGGTGTTTTGTTTGTTTACTTCTTCCTGTCGTTTTCTTAGCTCAAATGTCACCCCTGCTGAGAATCCTCTGGCCACACACCTAAAATAGCAGCAAGCACAGTAGACTCTATAAAGATTTCTCCTGCAGGTTTTTTTCAGAGCACTCAAAGCTGTCAAAAGCTAATTGTTTATCAGCCATCCTCTTAAGAATGCAAATTCTTTGGGGCAGCCTTTTGCCTTTTTTAGGGCTGTGTCCTAATTCCTAAATATTTTAAATAACTACAATATAGTGTTTAGAGTTCTAATTTACTGCCCATACTGAAACCTTTCCAGTAAATGTCTTTATAGTGAATGTCTCCAATGGTTTCGTATGTGGTCAATATAGAGAAAATGTTCATCACGTCATATCTCAGTACTGCTTTGGTCTTTTCACTGTGTGGAAGATAGGCCGAGCCCTTAGGCTGGTCCCCATCTCAGAGTAATTCAGAACCAAAAACAGAAAGTGAACCATAGGAACTCTTGTATTCATGGATTTTGTTGAAATGAGCCTGGTTCACCTTGGTATTGCTTAAATAAGAAACTCCTCCCTATTAGGTCATTTTATGTTCCTTTGGTGTTATTTTTGTTGCCAGAGCACTCAGTAGCAGAGATATTTAAAACTCCACAGCTTGTTAAATCACCTTACCTCACCTGTAGGCTATAGTCTATCATGCTTTTAAGTGTGAATCACATTATCTTGGGTTTTGTTTTAAATTTTTCTGGCTCTGAAGACTTTGTGGTAAAGTATTTCACAATTTGCATTCATAAATTTGAGGGAACCAAGAGATTTCCTTGACAAGGGGGCTATCTCTTTACATCTCTTGCATATAATCTCTTCTATTCAGGAATACAAGCAAAGACACTGAGGACCATTTAGCCTTAGGACTTTGTTTTGCAGGCAAACAGTAAATAAAACCAACATATTTCAGAATCCTGCCTAGCCTTATAGGGCTAATATCAAATTTTGTTCTGTCAAATACTGTTTTATATTTGACTTTGTAAAGTCTTTTTGAGGGAAAGTGATTACAGGTTTTTGCTCTTGCAGTTTATTATGTTTCTATCTTTAATGTTTTCTTTCTGCCACACAGATTCACTTTTTTTATTTTAAGGGTCTAACACTTGAGGTTATTAAAAGTTACTATTCATTATCAGAGGAGGCAGAGTGACATTATCTAATAAATTCATCTTACAATTTTCAGAGTCATTACTGCATACTATTTAACATTTAAATTATAACACAGAACAAATATTAATAGCTTGAAGTGAAAAATATTAGCACCCTGGATAACTAACATTTGTTTATAAAGAAACAAAAAATGGGAGCATAAATTATTACAGCCATTATGGAAAATAATAGAGAGCATCCCCAGAATACTATAAATAGATCTATACTAGGATCTGGCTGTACTGTTTCTAGATGTATATCCAAAGGAAATTCTGTTTTTCAAAGAGGTATCTTAACACCTATGCTTTTTTGCTAAGATAAGGAATTGAACTAGATACCCAACAATGGTTGAATTGTTACATTCACACCCACAATGAATATCACTCAAAAAGAAATATCCTACCATCTATAGTTAAATGGTGTTGTGGAATATTTGTTTAACTGTGTAAAGGTGTTGCTGTGTAACAGGAATCTTAAAAAGTTCTTATTAATTAAATCAAACTTGAGGCCAGTTATTGGGGTGAATGCTGGAAGATCAGAGAAGCAGAACAAGCCACAGCTACCTCACCTTGCCAATTCCTCGGCTGATCTTATTTCCTTAGACTGGATGCCTCTGAGTCCTCATCCAGAATGAATCTCAGCTGAACTGCTGCTTGAAAGCCTGAATGCTTAACCAGGCAAAAGCTTCTAGTTTCTGGTCCTCATGCCGTATATATCTTTCTGCTTTCTGCCATCACTTCTTGGGATTAAAGGCTCACTTTCTGGGATTAAAGGCGTGAGTCACCATACCTGTCTATTTCCAATGTGGCCTTGAACTCACAGACATCCAGAGGGATTTCTGCCTCTGGAATGCTAGGATTAAAGGTGTGAATGCCACCATTTTCTAGCCTCTATATTTAGTGGCTGTTCTGTGCCCTGACCCCAGATAAGTTTATTAGGGTGCACAATATTTTGGAGAACACAATACCACCACATTGCTGTTTTACCTTGCCTGCCTAAGGCACCTAATTGGTCTAATAAACAGCTGAATGGCCAATAGCAAGGGAGGTATAGGCAGACTTCTGCACAGGGAGAGTAAGTAGGAGGAGGACTTTAGGCTCAAGGGAAGAAAGAAAAGAGATTCCAAGGATACTCCAGGGGCCAGACAGACACAGAGGAAGCAGAAAAGTAGGACATACAGTATCAAAGAAAGATAAAAAGCCCTGGGGCAAAATGTAGATGAATAGAAACAGGTAAAATTATGTTAAAAGAGCTAGTAGTATGGGCCTAAGCTAAGGCCAGTCATTCATAGTTAATAAGTCTCTGCCTTTCCCAGGACTCTGTGTAAATAATCTACCTACTCTCATCTCTCATTCTCTCACTTAATATGAGGTGTGGATTGGCTGATCCATAGTAGATCAGGTACTCGATTTTGATTTTTAAAAATTACCATATCTATCATAATCTAAATTGTTGATTCTTCTTTATTTTACATTGGAATAGTATATTTAAATGGAAAACATTTTTATTTCAGCTGAAAAATTCAAATGTCATGGGTTTTAGTATGTGCCATGCATCACACAAGGGAGTTAGTGTCAATGACTGCAGTCTGTAAGAGTGCATATCCATAAATGATAATTTATATTCATGTCAAATTTGCACACATTTTAAACCATTATTTGTTTCACAATATTGAAATAAATGAAAGCTGCTGCTTCCTAAACAAACAAACAAAAAAAAAAAAAAAAAAAAGAATGGCCATTGTGGGATTACCTGCCACTCTAAGGTCTGGTATCTCATTGCTCCTGTAACCCACTGGCTGCACACAAACTACATTAACTGGTGATGTTTGAAGTTATATAAAATTTTAAAATATTTATAAAAGCAGAATAATTCAAAATAACTCTTGGAGAGCTCTGATATTAGCAAGAAGATTCATCCAATTTTAAAAGGGGTTTATCAGGAAAGAATAGCTACCTACTAGTTCAGCTGCTTTGGACAACAAAATCCAAAGCCCCTGAACCAAAATAATTTAAAAGGTAAGTGTTAAGTTTCAAACCCAGGACAAACAGTTGAGGTGCCTATTTAACATATCAAATCAGTTCTGGCTGCCAGGTTCTCCCAGCATCCCTCAGTCCCTACCTGTTACAGGGTATGGCTGGCATACCAAGACCCCCTACCCTGAACTTTCCAGCCCAGGGGTTGAACTGCCCTTCTCCAAGAGGCTCTTCCCTATATAATCCAGACATCTTGCTTACCTATCCCTGTGTTAGGATCTTTGGCTTCCTGGCTGCTGCACCTGGTTCCCCTCTCCTCCTACATGGCCCAACTCAGTCTGGTTATGTCCTGTCCATGTCTATGTCCTGATGTCCCTGTCCCTGCCTCTACCTATGTTCTCCCTTTTATCTACAATAAACTTCCTACTAAGAGCAGTCATGTCCTTTCCTTTCCTTTTTATTTTTTACTTTTCATTCAATAAGAAAATCTGTCATTACACAGAAGGAATCCAGAGACTTGTTGATCCTCAGTACAGCACCACAGCTTTACCTGGAGCCCAGCTGCTCATTTCTACTCTTCCATCAGAGTGATTGATTTTTCTGAAAGTCTCACTGTCATGTGGTCCAAATGGCATAAGCTGCAAGAGGGAAGGCAGAAGAAGGGACTTTCTCTTTCATGTCCCTTTTTTGAGAACAAGAAAACTTTCCTCAGAAACCCCTGAGAATTCTTATGTCTCATTTGCTGAATCTGTATTTTGTACATTTCTAAAGAAACCACTAGACGTGGAAAGGTTTCTTAGACAATAGTCTCGAAGGGCTGAGGTTAGAGTTTATCTTTTTTGTTTTGTATAATGGAAGGGTGAGGTTATTTGATATAAATTCAAAATTTATGTCTACTAAAGGTAGACATATTTTAATACTATTTTGATATTTTTGTCCTATGATACTTGTACAGAAAAAATTAAGAGTGCCTCAAATGCAATATAAAATTGCACATAATAATATAATATAAACAATATAATTAAGATTACAAACCAATACATACCATATGATTAGACCTTGAATTTTGATATAATGTAACTACTAAAAATGAAAAGTAAATCTAGCGTTCATAAGAAGCATCAGTATTAGTTTGCTAGGTACCTTTTAAGGCCACTGAAATCTGTATGACTTTGTGGAATCTGTTGTATCATACTTCTAGAGGATATAAGTCGAAGCTCCAGATACTGTCAAGGATAGGTGCCCTTAGAAGGCACTAGAGAAAGACGTGTTTGGGAATTGTCTTCTAGGTATTGGCAGTTCCTTGACTTGACAGGATAACCCCTGTGTGTAGCAGGCTTTCTTGGACTGCCAGCCCCCAAATCATGACACAAAGACTTACTATTAGTTATGAATGCTTGGCCTTAGTTTAGGCTTGTCCCACCAGCTCTTATAACTTATTTTAACCTGTTTGTCTTCATTTTGCCTCAGGGCTTTTTACCTTTCTTTCCTTCCATTTGCCCTACTTTCCTGTTTCCTCCATGTCTGGCTGGCTGGTGACTGCCTGGATGGCTGGCCATGAGCATCTCCCTCTCTTTCTCCCTCGTTCTCTCCTCCTTTCTCCTCTCAAGCCTAGATTCCTACTACTACTTATTCTTTCTGTCCTCCAGTCCCACCTATCCCTCTACTGCCTAGCTATTGGCCATTTAGCTTTTTATTAGATCAATCAGATGTCTTAGACAAAGCAACACATCTTTACATGATGAAACAAATGCAGCATAAACAAATGTAACACATCTTTGCCTAGTTAAAGTAATATTCCACAAAACCTGTGTTCACACGGTATTCTCCCTGAATGCACATGTGTCCACATTTCTCCCTTCTTAGAATGATTCCAGTCACATTAGTCTAGAGGACCAATCTACTCTGCTCTGACCTTAAATTAAATAATTTTAATCTTTACCAATTCTATTTCAAAGTAAGATCACATTCTAAGATATTGAGAATTGATTGTAGCATTAAAAATTGAGGGGAAACTCCTGACATCTTTACTAGAGAAATAAAGATGAAGTTAAATATCAAAATAGATTTCAGTTCAAAGAATAGCATTAAGCCGTGAGTAAAGAACCTATAGAAAGAGAGAAAATGTCTGCAAATCATATGCTTTACAATAAACTTGTTTCTAAATATCTAAAGAACTCTTAAAATTCCATAATAAAAATATTCATATATTCATTCCTAAATCATTAAAACAACATAATACTGCCAGTATGTACATGGATATAAAGCTATCCATTATAGAATGGGCAGCCTCTCAGAGGCTACATCCTAAGAAAACTGACTCTCTTTCCTGCAACAGTCATAAAGTATCAATAGCTCTTCAGCCAGGGTAGCGACTTTGCGAGCCATCCCTTATACATGGTGGAATTTTGGCAAACTTGATTTTTGTATAGGCCTTGTACTTGCCTTTTGCATGCAGACACGGCCCCTGTGAATCCATGTGTGCAATGGCCCTGTTATATCTGGGTAATACTGTTTCTCAGCAATCCTCCACCACTTCTGGCTCTTATACTCTTTCACCTCTTCAGATCATCATTGAGCCTGAGAAGAAAGGAGTGCAATTATACATGTCCCACTTAGGGTTGAGTATGCCACAGTCTTTTATTTATTGTACTTTTATCAGTTGTGAATCTCTATATTAATTACCATCTACTGCAAAAAAAACAAAAACAAAACTTCACTGATGAAAGTTGAAAGCTACATTACTCTACAAGTGGCAATTTCTACTATACTCATCTAGCAGAATGAACAGTAGTAGTTTCTCCCCTAGGGCCTGTGACCTACCTAGCCAGGAGTTTTTGGCCAATTAACAGATAAAGGTCCATCTTGTGGAGTTAGCCTTAAATACAATCAGAAAGTACTTGTTTACTGTCAAAATATTATTGCCACTATTGTACTAGTGGGCATATCTTGCCAGGCCAGTAGTTATTGTAACTCAAAGGGTCCATATCTAGGTAACACTGTAGGTTTTACCTTACTTCTCCAGTAGTATGTATAGCACCTTCCAGCACTATGAAAGACAGTCAGTAGGGATGACACTTCCAGGGCAGTACCAGTTTGATTTCCCTGTGTCCTATGACTCAAGGATATGGTGCCTTCAGTAATATGGCCTTACCATCAAGTTCTAGAGGATGACCAAAAGTGATGACAGTATTCTGTATTGTCTTGGGGGTCTTTGGGGCACCAATGTCCTTCAACTCAGAGAGAGATAACCTGGAACCTTACCCTAATCAGAATGGCCCAGATAAGAAAACAAATAACAACAAATGCTGATGTTGGTGCTGGGGAAAGGGGAGCACTTATTAACTGCTGGTGGGAGTGTAAACTGGTGCAGCCACTATGGAAATCAGTAGGGAAGTTCCTTAAAAAGCAGAAATAAAACTAGCATATGACCCAGCATATCACTCCTGACATACCCCCCAAAGACTGTATTCTGCTACAGAGATACCTGCTCATCCATGTTTGCTGATGCTCTATTCACAATAACCAGAGAAGAAGCTTCTTAAAATATATACATTAACATATCTAAAATGTTTATATGGAGTTATGCTTTGCAGAGAGATAATGCAACTCTCATGTGGGATAGGCTGTCAAACAAAAGCTACATTATTTATTTATTTATTTATTTATGTATTTATTCATTTATTCATTTATTCACTTGTTTGTTTATTTGAGACAGGGTTTCTCTGTGTAGTCTTGGATGCTCTAGATCTCACACTGTAGACCAGGCTGTCTTCAAACCCATAAAGATTCACCTGCCTCTGCCTCCCAAGTGCTGGGATTAAAGTTGTGCATCAAGACCACCTGGCTCAAAATCTGCATTTTATTGGTGGTGATTATGCTGGTGACATTCAGTTAACTATATGCAGTTGTATTCATAGGGACATAAGGGGGCAGCACAAGACTGAAGTGGAAACTGGTTTCCAGGGGCCAGTTCACAGAGGTCAAAATCTGCCTCTGCCACTTCTAACCTGTGTAGCTGAGCAAGTTACTTCAAACTGATTATTTAAATTGATGTCCTGAGGAATCCAAGTTTGGATGTTGAGTTAGTGTTAGCTCTTCAGTGGAACTTGACACAGTCTAGAAGGGACCTAGGTAGTCTAGAAGTGACCAGAACAATGGGCCCAGTTCTGGCAATGAAAACAAATCATAAGAAATGTTAGAAGATATAAAAACATTTTTTTTTTTAGGAATGACCTCTAGCCAGAAGAATTCATTAGCCATTTCCCAGCCTTTCTTGATTTTCGAGTCATAAAAAAGTGTTCTTTTTTCTGAATTCAACTCAAAACATTAGTGATAGATTAGACTTTCCAAATTCAGTATCCTACAAAGCAGGTTTTAAAGGGGAATACAGTTTTTAAAGGTGAGAAATACGTTCTTTATCTCTTTTCTGACTACTTCATAATGAGTTTACAGTATAAATTGGGGTATTGTTTGGGCAACTAAAGGGCAATCTTATACAGTGTCGTTATGGGAACTTCTTGCAGAGGAATGCATCTGAAATATTATTGAACTTAAAAAACATGGCATAATTCAAGAGTAAGATACAGGAATTATGTGATTGATATCTGAAGATCAGAATTGCCTGGTCTTGTACTGAAAGTAGAAAACCAACTTTGAAACATCTGAGGATAGTAGAATAAATTAGTAAAAGATCTGGAATTTATGGTTGGGAACTAAAATTTACAGTAACTGAAAAATAGAAATTTTTCTGTATTTTAATTAAGTTCACAGTTCTCAGACTTTCTAAGAATTCATCCCTATAAATATTAGGAAATCACTTGACTTAACTCCTGGACGAATGATCTGGGTTCTTTTTTTTTTTGCCAACTTCCTTACTATGCTACAATGTCGTTTATGAGAGATCAGCACTTACAGGGTCAACACTGTGAACTAATTTCCATCCCAAGGAGCTCCTTATGTAAAAATGTTAAACATATATAAATTAGAATATAGATTATGATGGCTTCTGGGAATATTCTGGACTAGGTTCCCTGATTGAATCTCTTGCAAAAAAAAATGAAGTGTAAATTAAAGTTTGTTTTGATATATTGATGCTCTGAACTGTTAGCATAAAATCACTGTGGGTCAAATGAAGACAGACATGGGAAGGAAGGAGCCATCTGAAGCTTCAGTTTTCATGCCTTTGAGAATGCTGGGGACAGATATTATATTTCAGGTCCTGCCCAAGTTGGGGACTATAACAGGAAATGAAACAGATATAATGAGTCTGCTTACAACAGACTTGTATAAAACTAAAGGATACAGAAAGAGTCAAAGGTCAAAGGGACTGCTGGTACAAGTTTAGGTCCATCAGAGGAAGCAGTACTTTGCATGTCAAGTAAAACAATAGGTAGAAGATTAACATCTGGTGCTATAAGTATAGGGTCGAAGGAAGCAAAGAAAGTGAAAGATCACTGCTCTTGGTTAAAAAAAAAAAAATACAGTACAACCTGTTAAAATATGAGTTATATAAAATGCACATATACTTCAACATACAAAAGACACTTTGTCCGTGTTCCTTTTCTCCTTTTTCCCCAATGACTTAGGGACTAGATTTTGATGAGATCAAGGTATCAGGAAGCAGATAACCTTTAAGTAGTCATCTTTCTCTGTCCCTGAGGGATTAGTTTCATACCTCTGACAGCACTAAGATTCAAAACAGATTAGATAACACCCTCCCCTCCTGCCCTGAAATTCCCTAACTTCCTTCTTTGTCCAAATATAATCAGTAGTAGATTGATTCAAGTTTTCATGAAACTAATTTATATCATACTGATATGTTAAGATTACTACCTGTATGTTTATATAGGATTTCTTTATTAAAATCCATCTTGTTCAAAAGGTGAAGAGAAGAATTGAGAGCCTTATCTGGCATGTCAATATTAAGCTATGCTCTCCCCATTCACACCAGGCTCAGAGAACATCCTGGAAGAGGGACAGAAAAAAATATAAGGGACAGAGAATGGAGAGGAGTGCTATGAAATGCTGCCTTTGGGACAGGATATGGCCCTTGCACCCATGAATGAACTCTAACTATGGTTACCTGCGCAGACTCAAAGCAACAAAATCAGTCAGCATTCCAAGAGGCAGCACTAATTGAACTCTGGATTACTAACAAAAAAGGGGAAAGACATGAAGGAGAAAAGGGGATGTGTCAAGGTTCTGGGATTTGGGGTGAGAAGGGGAGTTGAAGGGTCCTGAGGATCTGGGATTTGGGGTGAGAAGGGGAAGTTGAAGGGTCCTCAGGAAAATGGAAGGGCAAGGTACGATTACATGTGACCAAGATGCACCGTTTACATGCATGAAGTTGTCAAAGAATAAATAAAAGATAATATATTAAAATAAATTTTAAAATTCTGACAGAAATGGAGTAATTTTTCAAAAACTGTTATTTTTCACCTAGGAAAATTGTGCCTCTTTGTCATTATTCTGTTAACTTTGACTCCACAGTTCATGATGGAGGACCTAGGGCATCACCATTAAATAGAACTATAATACATATATATTAATTTTTCTAGTAGTTATATTAAAAATTACCTGGTAAACATAATTTTAATGTTTTATTCAACCTAAATACATTTTAAAAATTGATTCAATTAAAAAATTAAGAGAAGCATCTGAGTGTATCAGAGATCATGAGGTCCCCTGAACAGGTGAAGAAATGCTAAAGCTAAGCTACAAAATGTGATGCTACATTTAAATATCTACATTAAATAATGGTTTAATCTAGAATATATAGTTCAGTCTAACTGCAACCTTCAAAGGATTTGTTAAAAGGCAATAGTTTATGAATGAAAGTTATATAGTGGGTATCTTCTTCGTCTTCTCTATTTCCATGACTGCAATTTCAGCTGCTTTAGAGACAGCTTCAAAAGTCCATTCTTGGGTCTCTTCACAGCTGTGAGACTTGAGCAACAAAGTCCACAGGGCTGACTTGATAAACTTGACATTTTGTTTCTATAAATTTTAGATGTGGTGACAAAGTCTTTGGTTTCTTGATCTTTTCTACCAATTTTTTTTTTTTGTATATGATAAAAAGTAACCAGTTAAGGCTGAGTTAAAGGTGGGGAGAATTTAAATATTTATATCTATGTCTATCTACCTTGGTATATCTCTCTCCCTCCTATCCTTCCTTCCCTCCCTCCCTCCCTCCCTCCCTCCCTCTCTCTCTTTCTCTCTCTCTCTACACACACACACACACACACACACACACACACACACAGAGAGAGAGAGAGAGAGAGAGAGAGAGAGAGAGAGAGAGAGAGAGAGAGAGAGAGAGAGAGAACATTTATTTATCAATTTTTGCTTAGCAGCAAAGTGATTGGGAAAATTCTAGAATACTAAGCAAGGATAAAAATCAATTACAATTAGAAAAGAGTGACACAGTGTAAGGCGATAGAGAAGGTTTCATGGAGGCACACAGTTGTAGTTATCTAAATCTACTCAGATCTATTATTTTGCAAACTTACTTTGAAAGGGACTATTGAGCTGGCCTTCCTGCACTCACTATGTATCTGTCAGATCAAGAGGATAGCTGGGCCCAGGCAGCTGAGCTGCTGCTGAGTTGAGGGGTTGTTTGTTTGTTTGTTTGTTTGTTTGTTTTGAGACTCCTTACTGGCTAGACGAAAAATCCAGAACTCTATCATAAGCATTGCTGGCATGTTCTCTACTAATCAAATACTAATTTTTCGTTGTTGTTTTGTTTGCTTAGTTTTTTGTTGTTGTTGTTGTTGTTATTGTTATTTTGTTATTATTCTCTGTGTAGCCCTGACCGTCCTGGAACTTACTTTGTACACCAGGCTGGCCTTGAACTCAAAGATTCACCTGCCTCTGCCACCCAAATGCTGGGATTAAAGCCACATACTAACTTAAATACTAACCTGGAGCAAATTCTTCAGAATGGTAACATTCTTCTTTAGCTATTTAATATTTCTGGTTTTGGTTTCTAGAACAATTTGGAAAATACCCAGCTGTGAGCCTTGCACTGTAAGAGGTTCAAAGAAGAATTTCACCTGAAAAAAAATTTTTTTAAATTGCTGCCATGTTTTACAAAACACAACTTTTTCCAAAAGATTTCAGAACAGCTTGAAAATTGTACACACAAGTACAATCAATTTTGTGCTGACCTTTACAAGATTGCTTTCTTGTTTGTGCATAATTACTATTTCACTTTATTTTTACATAATAAAAATGGTTATCTTACAAGTGAGACTGTGCATGAAGTGAAGTAGCTTATTTACCCAAGTTGCAGAATATATGATAAGCCGGGATTTTAGATCTAGAATTCCAAATTTGCTTACAGGATAATTTCAGGATGTAATGCAACGAGTATGTAAAATATTAAGAGTGTGAGAAAATGTAAAACCAGACAAATTTTTTAAACAAAGACAACTAGAATTATTGACTATAGTAATTCTGTTTAAAAGACAGATATATTTCCAAATTTTAATATGATCATCATTGCATCATACGCAATATGAATGAAATATAAAAACATCATTCATTATGTCATATAGTTTCAACTGTAATGCTATGAATACATATTTAAGAGGTTACAATCTACCTGTTCTACTCACTTGTGTGGCATTTGGCAATCAACTTTCTTATTCAAATAAAATGAGAACTATGAATTAGATTGAATACAAATTTACTTAATTCTACAATTTGAGCTATTTTGGAATAGAAAGTCACAAACTTTTTGCAACTTATCCTTAGAAGAAAAGTGAGATGTGCCAGAGATGATGATTCTCACGGCAAACATGCCCAAGTCAAATCTGAAAAAAGCAATCTTACAGATTTAAATAACATAAACACTGGCTTGATGTTATTTTATCATATATTATTCATATTCAGTACTAGTAAGCACATGATAAATTAAACATTACAAAAATACTATTAATTAATGTAAAATAACTCATTAAGTATAATCCTGAATTTATGAAATTTATCAAAATGAAAATGTAGATGAAAGATTTTGGAGAAATATGATCTATTATTCAGAAGTATTACTATTTGTTATATTTAAAAATAGTATTCTCTATTTTTATATAACCTTAACAATAAAGTTTTTAAGCAAGAAATTGTGTGTGTGTGTTTATGTGTTTGTGTGCACGTGCGCATGTGCATGCACATGTGCACACGCCAAAGATCACCCCTTGGGCCTTGCACACACTAAGCAAGTGCTCTGCCACTGAGCTATATGCCCAACTCCCAATATACACGTTTTTGTTTCTGAATTGTTTGTGTGTATTATGATAGGATGAAGAAGATTGGAAATCATGAAATAATAAATAACATAATAAACAGTCCATCCATCTTATTCTTATGTACTTATGCTTAAAAGTTAGAACTTATAATGCAAAGTTGAAAGCACACAATAAACAATATATGCTAATATCTTCTGTCCACATTCTAATATAGTATCATACACTTCTTCATCACATTTTGTATAACATGAATTTTAAATACTGTTTGTGTGGGGGAGTGTTCCTTGGTTGAAGTCTCATTCACAGCCTTTTATCTCAACATTTTATACAGAGAACTTGTACCACAGGTCAAAGTAATTAACATCAAGGAATCCAAGCCAACTAGGGTCTCCCTCAAGGCTCAATACTTGATAGGAAGGGCTTAATTTCCAGTTACAAAGGAAATCTACAGCATTGCAGGAAAAAAATCTCATCCTTTCAAAGCAAACTCATAATCATGGAAACAGTCAAATTAGCTTTTATGAGCCTTTAAAGAAATAAGCATATGCATATCATATCTCTGCATTTAAAAAAATAAGTAGTCTCCATTTGGTATTATGCAGATGTCAGTTCCTTGAAGTCTATCTGGGTGTGCAATGAAAATTGTGCTCTTGGCTTAGACAGAGCTGCTTGTTAGAACTTTGAATTTTCTTTCTAAGATATGAGAAAGGAACCTAAGGGCCATGCAGTGTCCAGTTGTCTGGGCTGATGCCCGAAACCATGTTGATGTCCATAGGCCTTCTGCTGCAGGGGTCATGTTGATCTGAGTGGCCTGTGCTGCCAGCTGAGGCCATTGTGATGTCCATTTTCATGGTTCCACTGGAGTCTGTGTTGATGTCTGTGGCTCATGTTATGACCGCAGGCTATGCAATGCCTGTGGTCTGTGCTGCAGCCTGAATCCATATTGATGTGAGTTACCTTCACTGTCACCAGACCTTGCTGCGATGATGGTGTCTGCGGCATGTACAGCAGCAGAGGGTCCTGTTGATGTCCATTGTCTGTACTGCCACCAGAGACCATGCTGTGGTTTTGGCACATGCTGATGCTGGAGACCATGTGGATGTCTGTGGTCTGTGCTGTCTTCAGAAAACATGTGTAAGTTCATGATCCATGCTGCTGCTGGCCATAAAGGGCAAAAAAGCTACTTTTGCCATGGTGTTAATGACTGCAGACTCACAGTTGAGAAAGAGGGACATAGAAGGCTTATGTGACAACCCCAATTCCCATATCCCCCCACCCCCACAAAGGTAACAGGCTAGACAGAAAGCCACTGAAGAGAACTCTTAAAAATCATGATAAGGATGCTAAGGTGTAGCTTTTCACTATTGATGGCTTCTGGTGGGGGTTGGGAAAGACTCCGTTTTCTTTAAGGGACTGGCACCAGGAATTTGACCACAATCCAGTGAGTATATGGGCAACACAGATCAGACTTGTTTTATTTTTTCTTCTTCTTTTTTGGGGGGTAGGAGGAGTGGAGCATTATGGTGGGGCAGGGGGTCAGACATGGAAGACTGACAAGTGAGTGTGCTTGGGATTCATGATGTGAAATTCTCAAATAATCAACAAAAATATTATGAAAAAAATAAATTAGAAAGGAGTAGAAACAGGAATATCAAGGGTACTAACTAAAACAGATAAGGCAAATTACACAGCTATCTGACATTTCTCGCTATTTTATATATAAGTTACAAATGACATTTCCAATTTGGATGAAGGATGGCTGAATGACCTAGTAGGGAGAAGAGAGAGACAAAAAGAGATTAGGCAGAGAGAAAGGGGGAGGGAGGTGTAGTTGGAAGTTTCTCTGGCCCTGCCCCTGCCCTGTGGTTGGGACGAATCTCTCCTGCCTGGTCCTGCAGCTGCTCAGACCCAATTAAACATACAGAGGCTTAATACTAATTACAAACTGTATGGCCATTAGCTCAGGTTTATTATTAACTAGTTCTTACACTTAAATTAACCCATAATTCTTATCCATGTTTAGCCCCGTGGCTTGGTACCTTTTCTCAGTTCAACCTTATCATCTTGCTTCCTCTGTGTCTGGCTGGTGACTCCTGACTTAGCCTTCCTTTTCCCAGAATTCTCCTTGTCTGCTTATCCCACCTACACTTCCTGCCTGGCCACTGGCCAGTCAGCATTTTATTTATCAACCAATCAGAGCAACACACATCCATAGCATACAGAATGACATTTCACATCAGGGAGGGAGGGAGATACAGACAGAAGGAGAGGAGAGAGAGAGAGAAAGCACTCCTTATAACCACTCTATTGAGAGAAAGTTTGGTCTGGGTCCAGTAACATAATGGAATAGGCACCAATTCTCTCAAAAGTTGAATCCCCAGGTAAAACTTGGAAGCAATTCAACATCAGAAGCAGGTGTAGACGTGTCTGAAACACTTGGACTAGGTTTTCTTTCAGCTGCCAGGAATCTGGGATGTAGGGGTCTCCTCCACAGGGGAAAAACCAGATATTGGCCTTTAGAATGAAGCTAAATCCGTATCTCTAACCCTGAACAACAATATCAATCTAAAATGGATCAAAGAACTTAAAGTGATACATAGAAATGTGAAGCTGTTAGAGGAAAACAGGCAAAATACTCATGATACAGATAGAGGTGAGGACTTTCTGGAAAAGACTCCAACAGCTCAGGAAATAAGGCCAAGAATTGGTAAGGGGAACTGAATAAAACAAAAAGCTTCTGCACAGCAAAAGAAACAATCAGCAGAGAGAAGAGAGCCTGAACAATGGTAAAAAACAAAACTTAGTTAACTATACATCTGAAAGGGACTAATATGTAAAGTCTACATAGAACTCTAAGAATTAAATGTCCCTTAAGAAAACTTATCAGTAAGTGGGAACATGAACTGAACATAATTCTTAAAACAGAAGAAATACAAATGACCAGTAAGTATTTGGAGAAAAAAATGTTCAACAGTCTTAGCCCATAGGAAAATGCAGATTAAAACTAATAGAGATTTCATCCAACATATCAGAATGACTACCGTTTAAATATTAACAACATTTACAATAAATATTAACAAGGATGTGGAAAAAAGGGAACATTTACATGCTGTTGGTAGGAATACAAACTGGTATAACCACTATGGAGAACAGTATAGAGGTTTCTAAAAACTGAAGACAGAACTCGAATATGATTTAGCTGTACCACTCCTGGTTAAATAACTGAAGGATATTAAGTCAACATACTAAATACTTATACATGTAACATAGATGCTCATCAACAAATGAATGCATAAGGAAAATGTGATACACACATGTACTTTTATTTAGACATGAAGAATGAAATTATGTCATTTCTAGAAATATGAATGAAACTAGAGAATGTTAAGGGAAATAAGGTAGACTCAGAAAGACAAATATTTGCATGTTTTCTCTTAAACATTGAGTCTACTCAGGCAAATGAAGAGGTCTATGCAAAGCAGGGTGGAGTAATGAAAGGGGAGATAAGAGGGAGTAATATAGTATAGAAGAAAGACAAAGTGTGATTTTTTTGTCATATACAAAATCTGTGCACACAGATATACATACAGGTGTGCTTGTGTGTGTGTGTGTGACTATTTTTAGGGAGGAATGTGACAAGTGAAAGGGAAGGAGGGAGCAGAGAAAGTATGAGGGTGAATAACAGTGAGATGCAATGACACACACATGAAAATGTCATGACGAGACTCATTATCTTGTGTAATAAAAAAGTTTTTAGGACAAAACTGACTTTGCAAAGTAGGCCAACTATGTTTGATGCATTCTGTGTCATTAGACTTTTCTAGCTGAGGTGTAAGCCAAGCAACAGAGCAGGGGTGATAGAACTGAAAACTACATTTAACTCAACTAGTTCTTTCTGGCCTTTTGTTGTCTGTACTGAGAAAATGCTTTTTCCTCATTACAGTCTCATTCCTCCCTTTGTACTCAGGCAAGATAGTCTGTTGCAGTTTTAAAGCCAGAGTTCATTGAGAATTTGGGTTAAGATGGCAGGGGGTAGGGAGAGCATTTGTTATGTGCTCTGAGGGATACTAGACTGCACTGGGTTCATGCAGCTGAGTCATCTGCATGGTAGAACATACATTAGGATTAAGCACACACTTTTGAAGGAGATAAGGGAGGAGAAAATTGGACAATTTTCTTGGACAAAATTCCTGGCTAACTTTGACCATTTGGGTTTCTGGCAATTAGGTGAAAAAGATATGCCAGGTCCTAAGTCTTGCTCATCTTTCCCTCCAGTCCTAATTCAATTAGCCTGTAGAAATAAAAAAACAAAAACAAAAACAAAAACAAAAACAAAACACCAGCATTCATTTCACAGCAGTTATAATATACATGGGAATTCACTTATGTCCAAATATACTAAAATAATAGAAAGAGGTATATTAATGTTCAATAAAATACGATGGATGTTTATTATTTAATATTTTAATGTGCCAATTAAAATTTTACTTTAAAAAAACATAATTTCATTTAATTGTTTGTCTTAGGGTTTCTATTGCTGTGAAGAGACACCATGACCACAGCAGCTCTTATAAAGGCAAAACATATAACTGGGATGGCTTACATTTTCAGAGGTTTAGTCCATTATAATCATGGTGTGACATGGTGGCATGCAGACAGACATGGTGCTGGATAAGGAGCTGAGGGTCCTAAATCTTGGCTTGCAGGCAACAGGAAGTGGTCTGAGACACGAGGCATGGCTTGAGCACATATGAGACCTCAAAGCCAACCAACATAGTGACTCACTTCCTCCAACAAAGCCATACCTACTTCAACAAAGCCACATCTTCTCCCAATAGTGACACTCCCCGTAAGCTTATGGGGGCCGATACATTCAAACTACCACATTGTTGTTTGAGAGACTTTGATCAGACCCTTATACACATATTATATACAAGAAGTTTTAAACAATTAATTTTATTTCAAGGAACTAGACACAAAACATACCATTTACCTAGTGTCAATCATAGGGATAACAGAGAAAATAACTGTTCATAATTTACATTTTTTTCCAGAAAGTATGATTAAATCCATCCAAATTTCAATTTGATGACTTACAGCTTTAAAATTGGTAGCTGAAGAACTTGTGTGAGTAAAAGCACTCATTCTTACAGAGAACCCAGGTTCAACACCTAGCACCCACATGGTGGTTTATAACCAACTGTCTATATATACAATTCCAGGGGGTCAGATTCCCTTTTAATGGCCTCTGTTGTCATCAGGCACACATGTAGTGTCCAGACATACATGCAATCAAAACACTCATATGCCTAAAATAATAATATAAATTAAGTCAAAAAGTAAATATGGTCACTGAGATTTTAGTGCTTATGTGTCAGGTTACTGTTAATAATATAGATAGATTAATGAACTTATTCCATCAACTTTTCTTGATACTTGCTGGTAGACAATGTGTATAGAATTGTGTTTTTTTCAGCACCTGATAGTGACCATTCATAGTGCCATAGTAGGTAAATCCATCCTGTTGATGTCTGTGTATCCACAGAACATACAGTCTTTAAAACATGTGTTGAAATACTGTAATATTGAGCACAAAGAGAAGAAAAAGGTTTAATGAACGAAAAACTGTTATTTAAATTTTAGGTTAAAATAACAGAATCAGCCCCAAATTATTCCCAGTGCCTCATGTATTAGAATTTTTTTTTTTTTTTTTTGGTTTTTCGAGACAGGGTTTCTCTGTGTAGCTTTGCGCCTTTCCTGGAGCTCACTTGGTAGCCCAGGCTGGCCTCGAACTCACAGAGATCCGCCTGCCTCTGCCTCCCGAGTGCTGGGATTAAAGGCGTGTGCCACCACCGCCCGGCTAGAACTTATTATTATTATTTTTTTTTTTGTTTAACACTAATGGAAATTTTTATGTAATTTTACTTTGCAAATTATTTGTTTTGTAACAACATGTTAGCAAGCAGAATAATCATAGAATTTCAACCTACCCTGAGATAAAAATCAAAAGTTTATGGATCAATAAGTAAGAAAGAATTTTTTGTATATAAAAGTACTGGTTTGTACAAATTTGGTCATATATTCATCTATTAGTACAACATAGCTTTAAAAATATTATTACAATTTAATGTCATATTAAAAGATTTTTTGAGGTAAGTCAAAGGCATTTTACATTTCCTAGGCTTTTTGTTGCCTTACCTGGTGTTAACTAGTTTTTGTTCTAACTTACTATAGCTTTTTTTCTTTTTTTTTACTAAGTATAGATAGGACTACAGTAATCGGTATTCATATTAGGAGCTTAGAAAAACAACATAGAGCAATAGGGGAAGGACAGGAAACATGTAGCTGTCATAAAGCTACATCACAGCACAAGGAGAGTTGTTACTGTGTGTTTTTAAAAAGAAGAAATAAATCTCTAGAAAGCTAAGCCACTTTGGAGACAGGATTTAAGCCTGCTATACTGATGTTTCATTGTACTGTGTACACTGTATTGAATGAATGTAGTACCCCAAGTGCCACTGGACTCATGAAATAATGATTATGGATATTATTACCCACTTTGTTTAGGCTTGAGTGATTACAAATTATAAATTTAACAAAATTGGTTACCAATGCACTGCAAGTTCCTTAACAGCAAACACACAGTTGTCTTGTCCATGTCTTTATCCTTAGCTCCTTTAGCTATGCTTAGCTGCTCATGGGAAGCCTTAAAATGATTTGTCTGTTTTCACAAATGCATGAAGCAAGCAACATGTGTAAATAATCCATCATCAGGAGTCATAGTAGCACTCTCATGGTTTGGGGAATTGAAACCTCTATAACATATAATTATGAATTGTTGGAATAATCTTTTTGTACACTGTGTAAAGATGTGTCTTTGTTTTACCTCACCTCTTTAAGGTATCTTCTGACTGGTTTAATAAAGAGCTGAATGGCAAATAGCTAGCTAGGCAGGAGATGATAGGTACGACTTCTGGGCAAAGATAGGAACTCTAGAAAGAATCTGAGCAGGAGATTCATCAGCCAGATGTTTAGGAAGTTGGACATACTGTACTGAGGTGAGGTAACAAGTCACAAGGCAGAACATAGATTATTACAAACAGGTTAATTTAAGTTTTAAGAGCTAGTTAGGAACAAGCCTAAGCTAAGCCCAATCTTTCATACTTAATAAGAAGTCTTCTGTGTCATTATTAGAGAGCTAGCTATAAAAAGAAAGACGTATTACAATGAAAAAATTTTAACCAGAATTTGTTCATAATATTTTCAGTGGATTGAACCCCCATCTACCATAGATGGGTTATTGAAGATTAAGATCCTTCTCTCACAACTAGCATTAAGACCTACTGATAGTATTCCATTGTGTGATGTTACATTTGTCTCACTAAAACAACACATTCAAAGAAACAAAGAGAATGATAGGTCTAAAAGATGTTTTTTTAAAATGTGTTTCAAGCTTATCTTGCAACCACAAGAAAATTCCAAAAGGAGAAAAAAAATAAAATTTCAATTGCTTTCCTTAAGGAAATTCAAGCTGGGAGGGGTTGGAGGGAGAGTCATGGCACATGCCTTTAATCCCAGCACTCAGGAGGCAGAAGCAGGTGGATCTCTGAGTTTAGGGCCAGAGACTGGTCTTCAAAGGGAGTTTCAAGAAAACAAGAGCTGTTACATAGTGAAGCCCTGTCTCAACTCCACCCCATTCCTGCAAAAAAAAGAAAGAAAAGAGAGAGAGAGAGAGAGAGAGAGAGAGAGAGAGAGAGAGAGAGAGAGAGAGAGAGAGAAGGGAAGGAAGGGAGGGAGGGAGGGAGGGAGGGAGGGAGGAAGGAAGGAAAGAAGAAAGAAAATTCCAGATAGAAGTTCAAACAACTCACTGAGATTCAGTTATACAGGGAGACAAGTTATGCTATTATGCTAGCACATTCTAGCAACCTGGCATGGAAATAATTAACACCATTGCATTCCATGACTCCAATTTGTGGGAAAAATCTATTTATAAAAAATTCTTAATTCACAAATAAACTTTATTTACTAAAATATCCTATACAATATGACTATAGAGACAGGCTTTTTGAAATAATCATGTGTTGGCCAGAAATTAATGCTTATACTAAAACATTAGAGGTGCTACAGCAACTTAGCTAAATTGTTATAATCATTGATCATTTGGGCATCTTTCTGATTATAATCACCCCCAGAATCAATTTTACCATCAATTCTTCAATGGCCCAAGCTATTTATTTCCCATTAAAGTTGAAGCATGGGGCCTAGCATTGCCTTTGGTATTGAGTGCTAAGGAGAATAAAGCTAGATTATTAAATACAAGATCTTTTTAAAATTATTTCACAAAATCTTAGTGTGTTTTAATTGTGTGTGTACTTCACATTGTTATTTCTAATGTATTTTTGTCCTTAAAGAGAATAACTTATAGAAATTTAGTTCCCTCTGAATAAATCCCCCTGGCTACCTGGTTCCTATTGCCATGCCATTGTTTCCTACCTCTTCTTGGGATCATAGCTTCCCAAGAAATGTTTTGAGCACCCACTCTGTGAGATTGTGAAATGGGATGTGTAACTCTTAGCATTTTTTGTTTTCATCCTTACCAAGAGGCTTTAGATCTACTACCTTGCTCAAGCAAAGGATTTTACATCAAAGGAAAAGAATAGAACAGAAATCTAGAGTTACTTTAATTTTCCTTTGAATTCCATCTACTGGGAGAAAACCTCAATTGCTTTCTAGATACAAGTAGTGTGATGTAGGTCACAGGCCAACTTCGAGACAACGTTATAAGCATCTTCTTGCAGACTGAGCTAACCCTTATCACCCCAACTTTGTGAGTCAATCACTGGCTGAAAATACTGGAGAATATAATGCTGCAAGAAACAGGAAATGGTTTACAGAGGCAACAAATTTAGTCCTGATCATGCTTACCCTGAGAAGCCTAATTCTGAACTTTCTGCATGAATCTTTCCTCAAGCTTATCTTTTTCTGGCTTCTTGCCCAGCACACCAACACAAAACAGAATTTTAAGATTTTTTAAAATGAGGTAATTTCCTGTCTGAGAGAAGACCAGGAGATATATGATAAAAATCTCTGTTACTAAAAACTTTGCTGTGATTCTGGAAGATTTGTGGTATCCAGTTCTTAAGATTAACTGTGACAAACAAAGAGGCTATTTAGTCATTATGTACTAGGGTGTTGGCTGGGCTATCAGCCAGTGGCATCAGCTTCTCACTGGTTTATCTCCAAGAAGTTTACACAGAACACACTGACTCTTGCCAGTTGTCTTGGCACTGTGTATTTGCTTAACAAATATTTTGAAAGTTATACAAACCTTGAGGTTTTCAGTGGCATCTGAAATGTTGTGTCTGTCCATCAGATAATAAAACATCTCTAAGTAGTTCAGGAGTGAAGGACTACTTGTTTCATGATGAAGATAGTAAGTTAGTTCAAGGGCTTTGCCCAGGATCAACTTTCCTTCACTGAAGTCTAAAATAAATGTAGGTGGTTTGTACATATTCTTACAGTTCTTAACATTCGCAGTCTTAACATATTTATACTTAGCGTAGTAACAGAAGGAGTTCATTATAACCAGACTGCTTAGTTTGAATCCTAGCTTTGTTACTGACTAGCTATGTGATCTTGGTCAAATTACCTCAGCTGTTGTGTCCTCTACTCTCTCCCTAAACAATGGGGAGCCACAGGGAGCATCTTTATAAGTTTGCTGTGGAGATTAAATGAATTGATATTTTAAAAACACTTAATGGTGCCTAACACACAGGAAGAAGTTAAAAAACAAGCACCACCTAGTTTTAACATTTAGTACCAAATGATATTTTTAAAATGGCATATTCATTCCTTCTTATTTCATTTGTGTGTTTGAATTGTTCCTATAAGCAAATTTAAAACTTTGAGGACAGATGTCACATCACACACACACACACCCCTCCCCATAGTTGCCCTTATAAAATAGAGAAGGAATCTGAATAAACCCTCCAGCTTCCTTCACTTTTAGTTACTTGCTCTCAGTAGACTTTAAAAATTCCTAATTTGGGGAATCTCTCAGTTAAACAAGACATTAACCTCCTTGGCTTTGTTGTGGATAATACCGTTGACTCATGAGCTTTGGTGGTAATGACACATTAGTTACTTCTCAGGGACTTGAATGACAATTTTGTTGAATCACAGACTTCTTACTTGGGCCTGTGTAGGTGCCATGTGTAGATCAGGAGGCTGAAATGTTATCCTTAGAGCATATTAATATCAGTGTAGCTGGAGAGCTTCTCTCCAGGTCCCGCCGAGCCCTGGCAGTCTGACAGCCCACTTATAAAATAAACACACAGACGCTTATATTATTTACAAACTGTATGGCCATGGAAGGCTTCTTGCTAACTGTTCTTATAGCTTAAATCAATCCATTTCCATAAATCTATACCTTGTCACGTGGCTCATGGCTTACTGGCATCTTCACATGCTGCCTGTCATGGCGGCGGCTTGCAGTCTCTCCCTCTGCCTTCCAGTCCTCTCAATTCTCCTCTCTATTAGTCCTGCCTATACTTCCTGCCTGGCCACTGGCCAATCAGTGTTTTATTTATTGATCAATCAGAGCAATTTGATATACAGACCATCCCACAGCATATCAGTTTCTGAATTTGTGTCCCATAAGGAGATATGAGGTTTGATTGTGCTTACAGGGGTCACTAACTTCATCATGACCATCTTTTTCTAAACCAAAGACTACTCTGCCTTTCTATGCCACCACTGTGCCCTAATTCCATCTTCCAGGGGATAGGTTTGAGACTTGTCTCCAACACCAGCACTGGGAATAAGTTCTTTGTCTTCTGTAAAACCTATTTCAGTGCCTTGCAGTGGGAAAATCAGGCCTAGTTTGCTAACACTTAATTCTATTAGAAAAGTAGTGATCAGCCGGGTGGTGGTGGCATATACCTTTAATCCCAGCACTCTGGAGGCAGAGGCAGGTGGATCTTTGTGAGTTCGAGGCCAGCCTGGGCTACCAAGTGAGTTCCAGGAAAGGCGCAAAGCTACACAGAGAAACCCTGTCTCAAAAAACCAAAAAAAAAAAAAAAAAAAGAAAGAAAGAAAAGTAGTGATTTTCATTGAGAACAAAACAGATGTTTTCCCATAGTACTTAGATTCTAAAGTTATGGTGTCTCTATACTTCCTTTTAACAAGAATGCTGTGACTGGGCCGTAGTGGTGCACTCCTTTAATCCCAGCACTTGGGAGGCAGAGGCAGGCGGTTCTCAGTGAGTTCGAGGCCAGCCCAGTCTACAAAGCAAGTTCCAGGACATCCAAGGCTGTTACACAGAGAAACCCTGTCTTGAAAAACAAAAACAACAACAACAAAAAGAAGGCTGAGGTATCTCTTTGTGGAGGAAATAAACCATTATCTCCTTATAAAGTGGTTCTCAAATGACATTTTTTTATTAGTTTCTTTAGAAAATATGGCAGACCACACAGAGCATATGCCTGAGCCCTCTGAAGAGATGAAAATTTGGAGAAATTTTCCTGTTTGCTGTAAAGCCCCATGTCATTGTGATTAGAAAAGTAAGGCCACCACACAACTTAATATTTTTTTCTTTTACGTCTTTCTAGCATCCATTTTCTCTTTTTAGACAACAACTTGAGATTTTACAAGTTCAAAGCAGGAAAGACATGATATTCTGCAGTCTGTGATCTATTTGTATATCATACAATAGTATTGGAGTTGAATGCCTACAATGAACTTTTCTATGTTGTTACCACTCTTTCTCTTCAGCACATGATGCTTCCAACAATTTGTATTAGATAATGCATATGGGAATAACATCCGAGGCTTATGGGGCAGGTTAAATAAAACTTCACATTTTATCCAATGCTGTGCTGTCTTTCAGACAACTTTGTCTGCTAGACATTACTATTATTGGAGTTTTAAAGACGTTTTAGATAAAATAGTTCAATAACTTTGCTGAGCTCAAACAATATGAGAAGAGGTAGTATTTATTCACCTCTGTTTTATCCCCAAACTTTTATTCTTTGTCTATCTGCTTCATAGAGGAAAGACTGTTTTCCCACAAAGTGTTGAAAACTATACTGTTCTTCCCAATGATTTTAAGCCATACATACATTTAGAATAAAAACACAAAAGGAATTTTCATACTTCTTGAAAAATTGGATTCAGTTGGCTGAATTGTCAATATTCTTCACTTTTTCCAAGTTTTAAAATTTAAATCTACCAAGCCTACTTCCTACTCAGCCCACCATGCCGTATGCTCTTATGTAAGGTAGTGTTTTTCCTCATCTCAGCCCCCATGTGACACCATGTTGTTCTGAGGCCTGTGGAACTGAAGATTACTCCTCTCTGCTTTCTAGCTAAGAAATCCTATTGTGCTGATAAATCTCAGTTGAAAGACTTCCTACCATCTACTTTCATTTGGTTTGATCTAAATAAGAATTAAAAGGAAACAAAGCATTACTCTGAATAAAATGAGTACATTACAGTATTTCTCAAATGAAAACAGTTTATAGTGTTCAATATACAACCAGAGCTTCAATTTCCCGCCCTCTGGCAATCTTGAAACCTGCTTTATTCTATATGTTATTCTGTTTGTGGTACACGAAAATGAAAGAAAACATTTTCTTTCCCAGAAAGTCTGAAGAGGAACAAATATAAACAACCAGTTCTTGCTCAATTTCCTACCATTCTAAGTAAAGCAACAAATGGCTTATGCTCTAGGCTAACACCTTATTTAAATACAGAAATGACAGTATTGATTCTATTCTTCTTAGACTAGCTAGGTATTTGTGCAAAAGTTGCTAGCATACATTTTTCAATTTGAGGTCAAGCTCAGATGACTACAAGATGAGTGAGAGAGGTCACTGTGCACTGGGACTTCCATGCACAGGAGACTGCAGGCCTGGTCTGAAGGGTTGCTAGCCAATTATATATTTGTCTGTGTTGGTCTGTGGGAATAAACACCGATAGTTGTCAAATTTACCTTTTAGATGTATTTCAGAAGTCATGATTTATATATAAAGTGTTACAAATTTGAAAATATTGAGTTAAGCCTATGTAAACACTATGTTTGCTAAAAATATCTCATTGTTAAGTAGGATTTGGCTTTGTAAGAAAGATCCACATTGAAAATTTGATTTCAAAATCTAGCATATGTGGTGATGAGATAGGTGTTTTTTTAGGAAATCAGATGACATTTTGCAATACCAGGTAGAAGGCATCATGAATCAGAACCACTCTGCCTTAGGTCTTAGAAATTTGTGGTTCTGGTTCAGCTATTTGATCAACTGGCCCCATCCTTGCCCTGAATAGTAGCCATGTGATTCCGTGTTGAACTTCACTCAACTAGTCCCTTCAGGTAAATCCAGAGTATCTAAGAGAAAAATGGATTAGGCATTTCACTGTTAATATGTACATTAGAACCTTCCTCAAAACTGGTGGGTTTTTTTTTAATGGGTTTGTTGTTCTTTTGAGACAAGGTCCTCCAAAGTACCATTGTAAGTGTAAATAGGTGACATGTTTGTCCAGTTTTTATTATGGCGAAAGACTCAGTTTGAGCCTGAAATTGTGGTAGAAAATCTTTCAGATTTGATTGTTACTGAGAGGTGAAATTTAAATTTCATTATATGCCAGGAATGGTGGCACACACTTCTAATTCCAAAACTTGGCCGAAGGATGAGGAATTCAGCTAAATAGTGAGATCAAGTCCAGCCTAGGCTATAAGAAATTCTGTCTTAAAAAACTGAAACAAGTTTATATCATGATATCAGATATTTTCAACATGCTAACCATTATAGTAAGCTGTAAAATTTAAAGTGTTTGAACCACTCTGTGAAGGACAGTAATCATTAAAAGTAAGATGAGAAAATCGAAGTTCTGAAGAAATTTTAAGGTTTCTGAATAATGTCACAAGTCAAATAGGTGACAGATTGAGGATTTTGACCCAGACTAATCAATTCTGAAATTATCCTTTCCAAGTAAATGCTTTTACTTCATGCAATCCACGAAAATGTATTACTGGTCATTAAATGACATAATACAGCAATGTATTATTTATTAGCATAAATATAAAGCTATGTACAAGTATTAAAAGCATGGGACAGTTGCCACTGAATAAAGAATATATTTTATAGCTGGAGTATTGTAACAAGTGATAGATAATTGACACTCTCAAACAAATCTTTCATCATTAGGTTTGCTTATAGGCTCTCCCCTCCAAATAGCTCAAAACACTCTTAATTTCAGGACTTAAATGTCCATTTGCATATTAGTTCATTATCTGTCTTATATATTAGAATGTATCTGTGAATCTTATTTGAGGAAGTTATTGAGTAGGTCAATGGGATATGTCACAGGTACCTGCATTAGAGAGTAAAGAACATAATAGAATGAATGAATGGCGATTCCAGACTGAACAGGCTGTGGAAGGCACCTAAGTACCCACCCTTCACATTATTTATGTCATATATGAATTATATGGGCTCAGACTAGCATATCCTTGAGTAGGTAAGATTTTCTTTTATGGTAGTTATGTATCTGGACTCAAAACCCTGCATGTCAATTACTTGTCCAAATCTTGTAACAAATTCTATTTTTTACAATGGAAAAATATTTAGTACTCTTTTTATATTATCAAACCTCTGACAGCTTGGTGTTGATTTAAATAGCTAAACCAACGCTGTAGGGAAAATCCTTAAGATGAAAAGAACTAATTCCAGTATGACTTTTACCTTCTTTCTTGTTCAGCAGAACTACTTCCCAACTGCTAAACATTTCAAGTGGTCCTATTTCTTTAGTCAGTGCAAGAGAGCCAGGCAGAGAGTGAAACAGCGTAGATTGGAGGACAGGGCTTCAGTTCCTTTTCCATGGCCCTACTGTAATAAATAATTGGATTTTTTCCAATTTATAGTAGCTTATCAAATATATTTCCCTTATTAAATTAAGATATCTTTGTTTTAATAATCACTCACATGTAAAAGTACATGTTTGAACACCCTGAAGGATATAGAGCATAAAAGGCTATACCCATTTGTCCATAAAATGTTGAATGAAAGGGAATAAACCTATATACTAAGGGGGCAGAATAAGTAATCTATGTGTGACTCTACAAAGTACAGATAAGAAGAAAAATGCATAATCTTTACACAGAAAGGTAGTTAATCACCAGGATATTGCCAGCACTTAGTGAATTAAGATTCATGGACTGGTCTTGACTCTAAAATGAAAAGTGGCTTTCTCTAACTATGCATGTATATCCAATATGGATGGACAATCATAATCAGAAGGTAATCATTTGAGTTCTTTAAATATTGCCCCAAAGAGAGGGATATACAAATTATTGTAGGAAACACTTTGATTATGAGTCCTTTATGGATTTGAATACTTATGACACTTTTATTTACAGAATTATGATTCCTGCTTTCACAACATTGAAACAGACATTAAATTTACTAGATTGCATCCCTGGGTTATAAGCTCTTTGGTACAGATTGCATAAGGACACACAGAAAAGAGGAAAGACATACATGTGTAGGAAAGTTCTGAAAGAATTTTTCTTAGGTTGGGAATATGCAACTGATAAAAAAAAATATAACATTCTCTCTTTTAAACACTTTGATTTCCTTCCAACTCTCAGATTAATTGTAGAATGATTAGATATTTAAGTTCCTAGAAAAGAAATGACAATTATAAGAGCCAGCACAGGTTCACTTAGATTATTTCATTTTAAATTAACCTCATTTATCTTATTAATAGGACTAATAGATCAAACAAATATGGAAATGTTTCTTGATCTCAGTACTTTAGAAGGTTTCCTCATGATGGGGGAAGAACAAGGTGACAGTGTGGGTAGCTGTATTTTCTTTTATTACTATCAAGAACATTATGTGCTTTCAGACTTATAGTTAAAAGGGAACAGGAGACCGTAGCATCCAAGCTATTACATAGTGGTACTTTTTTTCTCTAATGATATTTTTTTCTCTACGTTTCATAAAACTTCCTAGGTGAAGGCCAGTCACATAACTTTATGACCCAGATATCAGTATAATACAATCAAAACATGTACCATGTTCTGTATCAGAATAGAGACCAACCGTGTTCCGTATCAGAATAGAGACTCTGAAAGCTGCATGGAATTGTTAAGAATGAGTTTGTTGAATAAAGTTAACTGGTCCATGTGAAGCTATTTATATTTGTTTGCTAAAGCACACTTAGGCCTCTGATTCTTGCATAGAAATGGCATCCTACAGAGTTGCCAAAGGATCTCAAAGAAAGCTAACAAAATAATGAACAGAGATGAGCAAGCCAAATCAAAAGAAGAAAAACTACCACCTTTCCTGCAGGGCCCTCCATTCAGCATCCTCTTTGAACACCCCTTTCAGGAAGTGCTCCTATTGCAACCTGAGTAAATGCCCATATCATTCAAAAACCACTGGTGGGATTGTCTTCCTTAAGAGTCTGTGTAGTCATCATTTCTTTGCTGCTTCATTCTCCTCCAGAGAGGCAAGCTAAAACAAGTATCTTTGGCAGCTAAAGAGAGAGGAGACACTCCAAAAGAGATCAGAGCCTTCTATGTCCTTGGATGCCAAAGACCAAGCTTGGGTAGGGAGACCAGGAGAGTCACAGCGTATACCTGAGATATCTGAATTCATGATGGCCATCCCATGACTGGTCTGCAAATGAGAGGAGCAGAGCTCATCTGTGGCAGAAAAAGCCAGCCTAGAAGGTGCTGAAAGGGAAAACTTCCCCTGGTCCTTTTCAAAACAAACAAATAACCCCTATTCTGTACTATAATAACTGATTCTCATGAGGAGACTTAGGAGGGAATGACTATCATCAGAGGGTTTTCCAATATTTCAACAGAACAGTTTTATTTCAGGAGTGTGTTGTGAAGAGCAAATTCTCTGCTTTCCAGTTGGTTTCTATCACTGATATGTAGCATGAATCTTAAAAGTTCTTATTAATAAAACCAAACCCAAGGCCAGTTATTGGGGTGAATGCAGGAAGATCAGAGAAGCAGAACAAGCCACAGCTACCTCAACTTGCCAATTCCTCAGCTGATCCTGTTTCCTCAGACTGGATGCCTATCAGCTGAACTGTGCTGCTCAAAAGCCTAAAAGCTTAACCAGTCCTAGTTCCTGGTCCTCATGCCTTATATATGTAGATGAACAGTCTTATTAAATAAGAAACACAGAGACAATTTCAGAGTTAAAAGCCCAAGAGGTCAGAGCAGTAGCTAAGAGCTGAGCTTACCCTTCGCTGCCGCTGCTGTCCTTCCTCTCAGCAAGAGCCCTACTTCCTGTGTGTCTTTTTATAGACTTTCTGTTCTGCCTTCTCATTGGTTGTAAACCCAACCACATGACCTCCTCATCACTGCCCATCTATACAGACCTCCAGGCCTTCTATGGTTGGTATTGAGATTAAAGGTGTGTGTCTCCATGCTGGTGGTATCCTTGAACACACAGAGATCTGCCTGTCATGTGATCAGGATTAAGGGTGTGTGCTACCACTGCCAGACTTCTGCTATGGCTTGCTATCAGCTCTGCCCCCCATGCAACTTTATTTGTTAACATACAAATAAAATCACATTTCAGTACAATTAAAATATCACCATATATATCTTTCTGCTTTCTACCATCACTTCCTGGAATTAAAGGCATGAGTCACCATGCCTGGCTGTTTCCAGTGTGGCCTTGAACTCAGAGATCTGGATGGATTTCTACCTCTGAAATGCTAGGATTAAAGGCATGTGGTACCACTGCCTAACCTCTATGTTTAATATTGTGGCTGTTCTGTTCTCTGAACCCAGATAAGTTTATTAGGGTGCACAGTATTTTGGGGAACATAATATATCACCATACTGATAATGCTGAAACCCTTTGAAAACCATAACTTAGGGTGTTTCCTCTATGAATCTCTATAAGTTTTGCTTTTTATCTACCCTTCACTTTATCTGCACTCACACCTAGTTGAAAAGTAACCTTTCCTCCTTGAAGTGTTTCGATACTCTCTAAAGGTAAAGAAAAGATTAAGATCAAGCCTCCAGATAAGCCAGAAAGATACCATTGAATCCTAACAACATACATGTCTTAATATTTTTTTAGAGCCTAAGGCATGCCACAGTAATAACAAGTCAAGAAAACCTTTGAGCTGACATATTTTTAGCTAATAGAGGACTGTGGGAGAGCTAAATTATGACAACAATAAAACATAGTATTACACGTGACCATTTCTTCTTCAGTTGACATTGTTTCATGGAAAACTGAGTAATCTTTCCTCTCTAGTTATTTAGAAAAACAGAATTAAGGGTGTGTGCTACAGTGGTAGCCAGACTTCTGTTATGGCTTGCTATCAGCTCTGACCCCCAGGCAACTTTATTGATTAACATACAAATAAAATCACATTTCAGTACAATGTGATTGTACTCTGCATGCCATAGACATTTCCAGTCAGCCAATAGTCCACATCTCTTCTTCTTGTCTCCTTATACTTACTGGGTTATTTGTTGTCTTAGAATCAGAATAACAAACTTCACCAGATATAAAATGACCTTCTAAAATCACTCTATAAAACAAGAATAAAGCATTGCTTATAGGTATCAATAATTAGCTTAATATACAAGTTAGGCATGAATCTACATTTATTATCATGACTCTATGAAAATATAATTCATGTAGACACTGAGGAATACCAAGACAAGCTGAATTACCTTTTAAACTGTGAAGTATTATGCAAATAGAAAGCAAAGTTATTACTTCCCCAGAAACACAAAACTGTCTTTTGTCTTATTTATACATAAAAGGTATTACTTTGTGGTGTGTGTGTGTGTGTGTGTGTGTGTGTGTGTGTGTGTGTACATGCGCGCACATGTGTGCTTGTGTTTACTAAAACATTCAGTATGGTTAGTAGCTTTAAAGAAAGAATTGGTGCTTTGGAAGGACGAGCCCTCAGCAGCTCAGGAATTGAAAGGGAGCCATTGAGTTGGACTAATCACTCAATTTACTTTTCTATCTGATGTAGTAAAACTTAATTCTCTGGGGCTAGTAAAAAAGAGAAACACACACACACACACACACACACACACACACACACACACACACACAATCACCAACATGTAAGGATTTCACCTAGGGTCCTGATGAATGGCAAACCTTCAGCAGATCAGAGAACCTGAAGAGGAGATGCAGAGTAGGCTAACTACTGGATAGACAAACAGACACACGAGGACTTTTCTGAGGGCCAAAGCTTAGTTCTTCATTTTATTCTTCTTTCTGTTGTTTGTTCTAGTCTGTTCTTTTTCTGTTTTGTTCCTTTAACCTGATAATTTCCTTCTTTCTGTTTCCTGATGGCTTCCTTCTCATTCCTTTCTGATGACTTCCTTCTATTTCCTTTATTTTTTCTCTTCCAGCTTATACCCTAGCAGAATCTTTTGAGCAATATAAAAATTACTATATGGTTACATTCTATTTTTTAAATGAATGATTACAATGAATACAAGTAAAACACAACAGGTTTCTTATTTTCATTACATGATTAAACACTTTACATATTACAGGTAAAAAAACAAATTATCCCCAAGAATCCACATACAGTTAAAGATTTAGCTTCTAGACTTCTCATAATCAGGAGCCTTTCAGCCATAACCATTTACATGGACAGTAGTTTTATAATTGCCAGAAAAACAGGTTACTAGTTTTACTTTTTATATCTAGAGTCCTGTCTAATTATCTTAACTAACTATCCAATTCCTTGTTTTTAGTTACATGAAGTCAATTGTTTAAAACTTTGTTTTAACTGTGATACACACCAAAACCTGTGAACACATTTCCCAATATCAAAAAGAATTTGAATTAACTCCTGGGACTGAATTGTTTTCCTTAATCATTAACCTAAGCCATAGTCTATATGGCTTCTCAAGTAAAACTCACAAGTCCTAGCTATATGACACTTTCTTGTTCTTATTTTCTATCCTTTGCAGCCCTTGCTTTATTAGGGGCAGGAGCAACACAATGTTCTACATTTATTAATTTTCCCACTAACATCTATCATAATCCCTGACTACATTTGTTAAAAACCCTTAATCATCAAAGTTCTATTCAAACTAACACTAGTATTGTATAACATTATTACTTCAGTTAAACAGTACAGCTTGAAGAGGAAATCATTGTCAAAATGCCCAGGAGAAGGGAATATTTCCATGAGCTATTCACACGGCATTAAAGGAAGTGGGGATTCCCTCCACATCCATTCACACCATGCCAGATACCAGAGAAAAATGGCAGCAGCAAACATCGAAAGACACAGCAATAGCAAGAGACATTCTAGGCTGAAGCCCACAGGGCCTTGCCTATCTGAGATTCACCCATCAGTGTCTTGCATTCTGGTGACCTAACTCCTGAAGCTCCGGTGCCACCTGCTGCTCCTCTGATGTAACCACCAGCAAACTGGTTTGTTCACTTTTTCTTCATTTTCTCCTTTGCCCTGTTAAAGATCTTGCTCTTGTGCAACACTTTCCCCTATCCTATTTTAAGTTCAGTGGGAGAAATCTCTTGTTTACTTGGATATTCCTATGATGACTACCACAGCAATTTTCCTGCATAGGATTAAAATGGGGCCTAAGATAGCTAATGACACTTGACTCTAAAATAACCAGTGGTTAATGATCTAAAGGGGGTTTCAAATGAAAAACAAGGAAATATGTACTAGTGTTCTCAAGAACAATTAGATGATCTTTTAAAAAAGATGGCAAAATGTTCTGGTTCTTAGATTGTTAATGACAGAACTGACTTTATGAGACACAATTGCAACATATTTTCAGAAATTTATTATGTGGTGGAATATTTGATTGCACTGTGACACCCTGAGACTTTGTTAATAAAGTTAACCTTGAATCAGGGTCAGAGTCAGTGATTAGCTGACTGGAATTAGCCATAGACAAGCCAGGTATGCAGATGGAGAAGACGCACAGGAAGGAGTGGGAGGGACTTAGAGGTTTCACAGTCTTTTTGATCTGAAACATGTGGAGAGAGAGGTGCTTTCTGGGTCTCCCATAAAAAAGGGAAAGTCAGCTGGTTGCTCTTCCTCTGCTTCTTTGATCTATCAGGTTCCCACCCCAATATCTGATTCCTGAGTCTTTATTGGTAATAGAACAACTTAGATAAACACAACATCTGGTGTCCAACTCCTGGCATGAGATCATGCAGTGGCTTCTGAAGCCACCTCTTCTCTCTGCCATCGCAGCCTTTCCTCAGGTGGCTTCTCCTGCCACTGCTCACCACAAACCCTCACCATGGGTTGTGGGCTTCTCCTGTAGTGGTCCGCCTGTATCCACCTCCTGGGCCAACACTGCACACATCAGTCTAACATGCTTCTGCAGACACTACAGCTGCAGCTGCTAGCTGCTGGCTCTGCCATCCAAGTGACCCCAGTACCCACACCCACCTCACCCTAGCATCTCACCATGCCCCCATTGTCCATGCCCCCAGCTTCTGCTGTACCATTCTGGCCACCTGAGCACCCTGGTGTGCCTGCATTCCCCATCCCCAATGTTACTCATCACTGATGTTGCAGCCACTACTGCTGTTGACAAACTTGAAAAGTCAGCATATTTGGTAAGCTACCTGGGACATCCAAAGAAAAATCTTTCCCACATTTTGAATGGGAAATATCATAATGCAAGGAGTTAGAACTCTGTATGGTGCCCCAGTGGATGACTTGAAAATGAAAAAAAAAATGTGAAGGGATTACTGACTTAGCTGGGATTGAAATATGTGGATTAAAATTACTATCATATTTTATCCTTAAAAAGTAGTTTGAAAACTGTGCCAACTATGAAAAAAATGACTGATAAGATACAAGCCTTAGAAAGACATACTATTGATAAGATACAAGCCTTAGAAAGGCCTACTAATAAAAATAAGAAAAATAATCAGACACAGATGGGGGAATTTAGACCAGAACCTAATGCACCACTGCATGATGAAACTGAAGAGGGGTGGCCCAAGGTTATTAGAAAATCAACCTTAGTTTATCCAGTTACTATACAAGAATGACAAGCAGATGATAGGCACCCCCAAGGTTATGCAGAAGTCAAATGGAATCCTGTATAAATATTAAATTTTAGAAGACTTAAGGAAGCAGTAGTTTCATATGGTATGCATTTACACTACATAAAGCAGATGTTAAATTCATGAGCAACTCAGAATAGAATTATCCCCCAAGACTTGAAGAATTTAGCTACAGCAGTATTGGAAGCTGGTCCTCTGTTACAATGGAAACCATGGTGGACAGAGGAAGCTAGGGCCATAGAACAGTGAAATAAGGCTAGAGGTATTGATATTTCCCAAGACTAGTTACTATGTGAAGACTAATATGCTGATTTGCAAAGACAGTTTGGATTTGATAATCACCCATTGACCCTATGTCATCTAACAGCTACGAATACTTGGGACAAGGTTAAAGAATCAGGAAAGGGATCTGACTCATTTACTAAAATTATACAAGGCTCAAAAGAAGCCTTCACTGATTTTTTGCAAAGATTAACTTCAGCTGTAAATAGAATAATATCAGATCCAGAGATCAGACAAATATTAATTGAATCTCTGGTTTTTGAAATACTAATATAGAATGCAAAAAAGGTGATTAGGCTTTTAAAGGCAAGGTCAGCACCAATAGATGAATGGATTAGAAATAGAGCTGATATTGAATCACACACTTACGATGCTACTTTGATAGGAGAAGTGATTTCTAAAAATTTTAAGAAAAATCAACATGTTAGATGTTCTAATTGTGGAAAACAAGATAATCTAAAATGAGATTGTAGGCAAGGCATTCCCAGAAAAAATGTTTTTCTAGAGATAATCCAAACAGGAGGCCCCAGCCTTCTGGGGTATGCAGAAGATGTGGCAAAAGCTGACATTGGACTGATGAATGCAGGTCAACCAGTGACAGGCTAGGTAACCCTTTGCCATCAGGAAATGCCTTGGGGGCATCCCATAGCCCCTCAATATAAAATTTTGTTCAAGCATTCCCTATCATCATTGAAAAAACTCATCCACAGAGCAAATAAAAGCCTTAATGCCTGTTGTTAAAAACTATACTGTTCTGGATATAATCAAGGACAGAACAATTTCAGTAGACAAAACAAAAAGTTCAGGAGAGACCACAAAACAAGTATTTTGACAAACTTCTCTAAATGATCAAAGACCAAAGCTAAAAATATGAGTAAATGGCATTGTAATTGAAGATTTGGTGGATACAGGCACAGATGTAACAATAATTTCACCAAAATCTTGGCATCTACATTAACTTCTTCAGGAGGTAAATACTCAGCTTCTAGGGATTGGAACTTTATCTGATGTAAAACAAAGTACAAGGTGAGTCAAGTGTATAGGGCAAGAAGGACAGATAGGAAAATTAATGCCATATGTGGCTAACATAGCAATAAATTTATGGGGATGTGATTTTGAAAAACACAGATTAACATTCCTCCAATCTCAGAAACAAATCATAAAATAAAGAATGCTTCTGAGAGAAATATTCAAAGGGTATTTTCAAGAATTATCACCAACTGTTCAGGTTGTACATAAGCAAGGCACAGCAGCTGTTGGTCTTTCAAAGGTACCAACATCTCTACCTTTAAAACGGTTAACTGACAAACTGTGTGGGTGGAACAATGGCCTTTGGCATCAGAAAAATTATAAGAAGTAGAACAGCTGGTACAGGAGCAGCTAAATGCTCAACACATTGAAGAATTGACAAGTCCTTGGAATTCTCCTATATTCGTTATTAAAAAGAAATTTGGAAAATGGAGAATGGTAACAGATCTGAGAGCTATTAATAAGGTGATCCAGCCAACAGCTCTTTACAGAAAAAATAAGAAAAATGGCTCAAAGCTCTTATGATTGTGTTGAAAAAAAATCAGAATTATGTGCTAGTCTCATGGTATTATTAGATTTTTTTCAGAACCTCTTAATTTAATTATTGTCTCTCAATATGCAGAAAGAATTGTTTTGCATGTTGAAACTACTGAACTTATTCCAGATGATTCAAAATTAACTTATTTATTAAATTACAACAAATAATCAGAAATAGAAATTATCCTCTCTATATAACATATATCAGATCTCATACAGGTC
Source organism: Peromyscus maniculatus bairdii (assembly GCF_049852395.1). Taxonomy (NCBI): domain Eukaryota; kingdom Metazoa; phylum Chordata; class Mammalia; order Rodentia; family Cricetidae; genus Peromyscus; species Peromyscus maniculatus. The sequence continues at coordinate 68,281,181 of NC_134867.1, forward strand.
TACCAAGGCCTCTAGCACAAGGTAATGGTGAAATTGATCAACTATTGGCAGGAAATGTGATAGAAGCCTCAGTATTTCATAAGAGGCACCATGTTAACAGTAAGGGTTTGAAGAAAGATTTTCCTATCACTTGGCTTGAGGAAAGTATAAGAAAAAATTGTTTGATCTTCGTATAACCAAACTCCATTACCTGTAGGAAGTAACCCGAAAGGTACTAAAAGAAATGAAATTTGGCAAATAGATGTGTTTCATTTTGTAGAGTTCAGAAAATTAAAGTATATGCACCATACCATAGCTACATATTCAGAATTTCAATGGGCAAGTGCTTTAAGTTCTGAAAGGCTGATTCTGTAATTACACATATATTTGAAGTTATGGCCATCATGGGGATTCCTGTACAAATTATGAATGACAATGCTCTAGCATATGTCTCTAATAAAATGAAATAGTTTTTTTGCATATTACAACATAAAACATCTTACAGACATACCACACAACCCTACAGGACAAGTAGTTATAGAAAATCTAATCATGCTTTAAAAGATATGCTTAATAAACCGAAAGGGGTAATAAAGATCCCCAGAGATAGATTACACAGTGCTTTATTAACTTCAAATTTCTAAATGCTAATGAAAAAATAACAACAGCTGTGGAGAGGCATTGGATAGTAAAAACAAAACTGCTGAATTAAATCAGCCTCTCTCTCTCTCTCTCTCTCTCTCTCTCTCTCTCTCTCTCTCTCTCTCTCTCTCTCTCTGTGTGTGTGTATGTGTGTGTGTATTTCTTTTTTACTAAGCAATCTTTAATGAAAGCTGTGTAAACTTCATCATAGCATTGAGCCCAGAGGCAAAACACAGAGAGACAGAGAGATTTTTGGGGAGCACTTAAGAACCATCTTTCTAGACACAGCAGAGAATTGCACATAAAAATTCACAAAAGCTACGACTGCATGCACAAGACCTGTGCAAGCTCATGCCAGATAAAAATCCATCATAGAAGGAGAAGGTGAGCAGGAAGTCCTACTCTTGGCTGAGGAGTTATTGGCATTTGATAGCTGCAGGGAGAGAGAGAGACAGTTTTTTTCAAGGGTGCAGCCTCTGGTGAGTTGACTACTCTCCAGTGAAGGCAACATATCTGAGAGTATATGGGCAGCACAAACTGTACTTGATGCTTAAAATACCAAAAAAGAAAAAAAAATCAATAAAAAGTTGAGTGAGGAGGAAAGGAGGATTAAATCTAGAAGTGTGGAGAGGCGATAAGAATGATCAAAATACATTGTATGAGATTCTCAAAAAATTAATAAAGAAAAAAAAGCCTCTTCCTGATTATCCTTTATTCTCCCATTATGTTTCTGTATAATTTATTGATTTATCTATTATTTATATACCTTTTAACAGATTTCATCCCACTTGGAAATCAGTGACCCTAAGGTTGAGAAGAGTTATATTTAATAAATTCTCGCTTGTAAGTCAGCCCTGGCACTCCACAGACATGGTAGCTACCTCCTTTGCATGGCATAGCTGTAAAGCACAGCATTGCATAATTGATTTTTTTTTTTTCAAGACAAGCTTTCTCTGCGTAGTCTTGGCTGTCCCGGAACTCAGTCTGTGGACCAAGGTGGCTTAGAACAGAGCTTGCCTCTGCCTCCCAAGTGCTGGGACTAAAGGTATGCCCCACCACCACCCAGAGTGGTATTGTTTATTATGGAAGGTATTAAAGAGGTTTGCTCAGATTTAAGGGAAGGAAACAGTGACCTCAGTGATAGAAGCATGTGGGTGGGATAGGTTATGGATCAGTTTGACTGTTTGGAAAATACTCTTTTCTACATTTTCAATGAAATAACACCTAACATTTGTCTTGGACCTCTATGGGTGAGAATTTACACTAAGGTAACATAGTGTCTCCATGCTCTAAATCATGCTGCTTGTTTTAATTCCATAGGTGGGGAACTTAATACTTGTGCAAGGCCATCTAGGTTTTAAGGAGCTGAAATGGGATGGAAGGAAGGAAGAAAGGAAGGAAGGGAGGAAGAGAGGGTGGGAGGGAGGGAGGGAGGGAGGAACGAACGAAGAATTTTATTTATGGCCCTGACTTTTCACCCTTAAGGTTGTCGCTGTCTTTTCCATATGTAAATATTACTTGAGGTCCTTGTTATTGTGTAGATTTCTAGATACTACCCTGTTGGAGCCCACTAAGTTTCCTAGTGGCTGTACCCAGCAGGACTGCATAAGAGGTTGACTGGACCATGGGTCTGGGTACCAGGTAATTATAACTAGCAAGGGTGAGGTCTTTTGCCCCACTCCTTGGCATTGTTATAAACAGATCTTTGGAATAAAGTTCTGGGGCAGTGGATAAGGATCTAGGCCCACCTGAGTCTATCCTGTGTTTTCTCTCTGTTTCTCTCTCTCCTTATCTCTAAGTCTCTTATCCCTCAGTCCTCAAGAGTTCCTGGGGTAAATTAGTGTGGGGTCTGGTCTCCCACACTATCCCCCAGAGTTTCCAATGAACTAAGTTTGAGAATATACACGTCTAACAAAGGCTGCAGTGCTGCTGTTATTGTAAAAGTGGGGGGCTCACTGTGAAAGTCACTGCTCTAGAATGTACTTCTAAAGCAGCTATTCAAGGATCCAAATTAGATTTATCAATACAATCATATGAGTTATAACTGAATCTTCAACTTCATGTGCCTGAAATCCAAGCCTGCCCATAAACTTGTTTGTCTTAGGTGTCTGTTATGTGTCTTTTCTTAGGTTGTGTGTTTGGACAGTGCTGGTGCTTGAAGAGCCTCTGCAGTTACTCTTGCTGCCACTAGATAAAGCTCCTGCTGCTTTTGCTCTTGTCTCTCAAGAGAATTTGCCATTTGACTACTAGGTGACATTAGTGGGAACTGAACTTGTTACACTAGGATTAGTCAAAGTTGTTTTGTTCTGCTGTTAATTAGACTTATCTGGTTAACCTAGAAATCTAGGTTAAAGTATACAGTTGACTTTAAGGCAATAATCCATGACTTTTCTACTTGATAATTTTTCACCAAAAAGTATACACCCCTGTGTCAGTGAGATCAGCGGAAAAAGATACTTATCACCAAGTCCAGGATCCACATGATGCAAGGAGTGAACCAATGTCCACAAGTTGTCTTCTGACTTCCATACATAAGCTGTGATACATACACCTCTCTCATATACACACATAATAAATTAATAAATGTAATAAAATATTAAAAGTCCATGTGTATACATCCATCTCCCTTTACCTTGCACTCTCATATCACACTCAGTTTTGGCTTTTTCTGGGAGTTACAAACAAAGGGCATGGTGGAAAAAATGAAACCACTATCTCCTAGATAAAATGGGGAACTAGTTTACTCAACATATTTCAAAAGCATAACCCTGAGCCTGCCATATTTATTTGACTCACATATGTTCGAAGCTAACAAATAGACCCCCAATTTTCTTTTGTGTGTGTGTGTGTGTGTGTGTGTGTGTGTGTGTGTGTGTGTGTGTGTGTGCTGGAGATTGAACCCAGTACCTTATACATGCTAAGCAAATGCCCTAACCACTAAGCTATATCCCCAGCTCTTTAGCCAATATTCCTAAGGGAAGGGTGGCAGGAGCAACAAAATGGAAGAAATATCTGTCCAAGAAGGAGTGTTTAGTAGCAGCATATAAGTCAAAGCCACTACGGGTTAGGGAATTAAAACTACGTGTAGCGAAAGTTCTTAGTAACCCAAAGATCAACTTGGAGAGCTATTGCAACGTGGTCAGACATCTGGTGCAAAGTGGTAGTTGGGACTGAGTACCCAGGCAAGAACCAGAAGACTTTTATTAGAGTTTTAGGGACTTTTAATGATAGTATAGGGATCAGGTAGAGGGGGTTTTATCACAGTAATGATACCCTATTGCTGTGGGATGGTCTGTATGTCAAATTGCTCTGATTGGTCAATAAATAAAACACTGATTGGCCAGTGGCCAGGCAGGAAGTATAGCGGGACTAACAGAGAGGAGAATGGAGAGAACAGGAAGGCTGAGTCAGGGAGACACTGCCAGCTGCCACCATGACAAACAACATGTAAAGACGCCAGTAAGCCACGAGCCATGTGACAAGGTATAGATTTATAAAAATGGATTAATTTAAGATATAAAAACAGTTAGCAAGTAGCCTGCCGCAGCCATACAGTTTGTAATATAAGTCTCTGTGTTTACTTGGTTGGGTCTGAGCAGCTGTGGGACCGGCGGGTGACAGAGATTTGTCCTGACTGTGGGCCAGGCAGGAAAACTCAAGCTACAAATGGGGCCCAATGTGGGGCCTGAGTTTCCACCTAAAACCTAAAAAAAAGATTCTAAAACAGAGCTAAAAACAGTTCCTAGTTGTTTCTCTCAAGTTAGTAGCAGCCTGCATGTTTGAGCTACTGTGGCAGGTTCCTGGCTTGTGCGCTCAACTTACAGTATGGCAAAAATGAGGCCTCTACAAGTGACACATTAGGCTGCGTGGTGGATTTAGCCTTTACTAATACAAAACAAAAAGATGTTTCTAGGCTACACACTGCTTTGATAGAAACATAGACCCACTATTTCTGAGAGTTGATGGCTTCCAGAGCTGACAAAAAAACGTACCATCACCATGTTGAAGAGCTAAAGTGGGCGGAGCCATCAGCCACAGTGCCGTTTCAGTCTTAGAAGGCTGCAGTTTAAAACAATAGACTCAAGGTAATATAAAAAATAAGCCACGTAAAGATGGCTACCACACAAAAAAATCTGGATTATGTTCTCTTTGATATTTGTAACTAAAAAAAAAAACATTTAATTACAAAAGTTGTTGAGTTATGCCAAAATGTATATTTTAAAGGTACCTTGACTTCAAAATTTAAAGATACGTTGCTTTAAAAAAAAGACTCTGTTCTCCCTCTCTTTTCTTGATCCAGCTAGGATCTCCCACTCTTTCCCTCGACTGTCGCCCTTCATTGTTCCCACTCATGACCAGGCTATTCATGTAGATCTTGTCCATTTCTCCGTGTCTTTTTTGGGGTCCCGTTTTCCAGGTAGCCTCACTGGTGATGTGAGTAGCAGTCTAGTCATCCTTGTTCCACATCTAGCATCTTCCTATGAGTGAGTACATACCATATTTGTCTTTCTGAGTCTGGGTTACCTCACTCAGGATGATTTTTTCTAGATCCATCCATTTGCCTGCAAACCGTGTGATGTCGTTTTTCTCTGCTGAGTAGTATTCCATTGTGTATATGTGCCACAATTTATTTATCCATTCTTCAGTTGAAGGGCATCTAGGTTGTTTCCAGGTTTTGGCTATTACAAACAATGCTGATATGAACATAGCTGAGCAAGTGCTCTTGTGGTATGATTGAGCATTTCTTGGGTATATGCCCAGGAGTGGTATAGCTGGATCTTGGGGGAGATTGATTCCCAATTTTCTAAGAAAGCGCCATATTGATTTCCAAAGTGGTTGTACAAGCTTGCATTCCCACCAGCAGTGGAGGAGAGTTCCCCTAGTTCCACATCCTCTCCAGCATAAAGTGTCTTCAGTGTTTTTGATCTTAGCCACTCTGACAGGCGTAAGGTGGTATCTCAGAGTTGTCTTGATTTGCATTTCCCTGATGATTAGGGAAGTTGAGCAATTCCTTAAATGTCTTTCAGCCATTTGGGATTCCTCTGTTGAGAATTCTCTGTTTAGTTCTAAAGCCCATTTCTCAATTGGACTGTTGGTCCTTTTGATGTCTAATTTCTTGAGTTCCTTATATATTCTGGATATCAGTCCTCTGTCAGATGTGGGGTTGGTGAAGATCTTTTCCCATTCTGTAGGCTGTCGCTTTGCCTTGTTGACCGTATCCTTTGCTCTACAAAAGCTTCTCAGTTTCAAGAGGTCCCATTGATTGATTGTTTGTCTCAGTGTCTGCGCTACTGGTGTTATATTTAGGAAGTGATCTCCTATGCCAAGGCGTTCAAGACTATTTCCTACTTTTTCTTCTAGCAGGTTCAGAGTAGCTGGATTTATGTTGAGGTCTTTGATCCACTTGGACTTAAGTTTTGTGCACGGTGACAGATATGGATCTATTTGCAGCCTTCTACACGCTGATATCCAGTTATGCCAGCACCATTTGTTGAGGGAGAACAAGGAATAGGAGACCATGGTAAATGAAGACCACATGGGAAGGTGAGAAGGGGAGGAAGCAGAGAGCTAGGGAGGCCCACGGAGATCCACAAAGATACCCCCTCAAAAGACTGCTGGCAATGGTCGCGAGACGGCAGGAACTGACCTACTCTGGTGATGGAATGGCCAGACACCCAAATAGTGATGCCATAAACCCCATCCAAGGACTGAGGAATCTGAAGGCAGACATCCACGGCTGGGCCCCTGGTGGAGCACTGGGAGTCTAATTAGTGAGTATGAAGAGGATTTATATGAGCGAGAATTGTTGAAGCCAAGGTTGGATAAAGCACCGGGATAAATAACCAAATGAATGGAAGCACAGGATCTATGAACCAAAGGCTGAGGGGCCCCCAACTGGATCAGGCCACCTGAACGGGTGAGACAGTCAGTTGGCTTGATCTGTTTGGGAGGCAGCTGTGCATTGGTGCCAGGTCCTGGGCTCGTTGCATGAGTTGGCTGTTTGAATCCTGGGACTTATGCAGGGACACTTGGCTCGGTCTGGGAGGGGGGAATGGACCTGCCTGGACTGAGTCTACCAGGTCAACCCCGGTCCTCGGGGGAGACCTTGATCTGGAGGAGGTGGGAATGGGGGGTGGGCTGGGGGGAGGGGTGGGCGAGAGGGGGAGAACAGGGGATTCTGTGGCTATTATGTTGAACTGAATGGTGTTGTAAAATAATAATAATAATAATAATAAAAAAAACAAAAAAAAAAAAAAAAAGGTAAAAAAAAAAAAGACTCTGCTTTTGTTTCCACAGAAAGCCAGAGGCTATAAATTTGTTCCAGATTAAGATACATCAGGTTTGACCAGCCAAGACCCCCTAAAAGGTCTCTGATGACACCAAGGCCCAGATGATCCAACATCCAAAACCGTTTCAAGACAACTGGCTCAGACGATACACCCTCACGTACTACTCCATAATCCTAAAATTTTCTTTGTGTCCCCATAAGATACAATGCACCCTCCAACAAAAAGTAATAAAAAAAAAACTACACCCAAATTCCCAAATATACCAAACTGACTTTAGAGATGTGTAAAAGTTAAAACCTTCCTTTAAAAAAAGGGGGGTGGGGAGTGCTGTGGGATGGTCTGTATGTCAAATTGCTCTGATTGTGGGCCAGGCAAAAAAACTCAAGCTACACCCTATGCAATTGAGTCAGCCTTCCCATGAACACAAACTCTGAGCCCTGACAAAACATATTTTTTCTTTAAGTCATTGAAGTCTAAAGAGATAAAGAAGTATGGAATCAATATTCTAGGGAAGATAGTAATCAAGCAGTAGGCTATGGATTTAGTACCCCTCAGGGATGTGTGAAACTGGAAGAAGAAACTGGGAGGCTGACTAACTTTAGACAGCCTCATAGAGGGTGCAAAATCTGAGTGCAAGATCAACTGAGAGTACTAAAGAAAGCAACGTGTGTTATCTAGAAGTTATCCAAGCATCCACAGCTAGGCCTCAGGAGTCATGTAAACAATCTCATAAGCTATCAACATCAGATGAAATTACTTTGTGACTTCACTGAATAAACACAAGACAACCCTATAATTATATCTGAATATGGACAAAAATAAACATTCTCCAAATCACACAAATGATTCATCATCTCCCTATCCTAATGAATATGAGAGGCTACTGTTTTATTACTAATAACAACCTAGCATTAGTCTGGATAACCCTCTATCCTTGGTAAAATTGTCTATTCTAGAATCACCCCCATCACTTCCTGAGAATAGCTAAATGCAAATAAGCCTTGTTTTATTACCCACCTCTCACTATTGATTACCTATATACATTCTATACATCACCACATAAGTGCTATAGGAAGCTCTTACTGAAACTTTCTGGTTTCTCATGGTGTGTGTGTGTGTGTGTGTGTGTGTGTGTGTTTGCAGATTTCCTTGCCTTGAGTAACAAACCCAGTTCATTAAAAAAACACTACTCACTTTTGTAACCTAAGTAGATATAAATTTCTTTTCATCTCTTTAAATGTATTTGAACTTTAAGCAGTGACATAATTACTCATAAATAGTTTGATCTTTTGGGAACTTGATTTTCATATTTCTTAGGGGGAACTAGTGCAGAGTTTGATTTAGAGATGATTGCTTTCCTGATCTAACAAGGCAAGATTCCTTGGAATAGCATTGCTTTCCTGGAGGCTTTCCAATCTGTCTGGTGGGTACAGCTTTAATTCTGTCTCTGTTGAGCACTAGCAAGGGTACTGTTAAACCTTGCCAGTCTCAGTAACTTTTGTACTTGTATGTGTTGCTAGAAGTTATTGCCATCATGCGTATGGCCTGCACAAATTAAAACCAGCTCCTGGAAGCACTAATCTACTTCAGAGAAGATGTGGGCATTGAAGAACCTCCACATGGAGTTTATTTTCACTGTGGCAAAAGTTAGACACTGGGCAAGAAAGTACCCTTGCTTGATTGCTGACAGTATGCTATCCAAAATGGACAAGCAGGACACAAAAGAAAGGACTACTGATCCTTGCCAAGACAAGTATGGTTGTAGCTTTGGCAACAGGCATTCTCTGAGGCCAGGACAATATGGCACCATCGCTGAAATGGCTTTGCAATCCCGAAAAGGTACAGTGCCCCTTCCTTCAAAGGCAGCTGAGCAGGCAGTGAGCTGATGGCTCCTGGTGTGCAGCTATTGAATAATAGCTGGAGCAGTTATTCTTGGAGGAGTAACTAGGCTGATGGAGTCTGGCCTCTGGATGGAAGACTGGCATTTAGTAAAGGAGATGAAGCCATCCACAAGCCAAGAAGAATGGGAAGCCGAATTCCAAAAATACCAGGAATTTCCAGAATTTAAAATCCTGAATCATGACAGGACACTGGTGGAATTCAGGTTTATCTGGTACATGGAATACTCAAACCAAATATGAGGTAGAGCTGTAAGCCTTGTGTACATCCTACTTCACAAATGAGTCTGTCAGATACGCTAAACCTGTAGGCCAAAGATGATGCCCCAATGTGCACAGAAACCTCAGGTGACTGTCCAGGCCCCTGGCTGTTTCGGTCAACTCACATTTTTTTTGGAAGTTGTTTGTTTGCACTTCCTGATTTACTAGGTAATATTATTTCCTTCTTGGGTCTCTGAGGGAGTTAAAGATTAGATAGTTATAGTTACATGTAGCATGAATCTTAAAGGTTGGGCGCCAGATGTAGCAGGAATCTTAAAAGTTCTTATTAATAAAATCAAACCCGAGGCGAGTTATTGGGGTCCATGCTGGTAGGTCAGAGAGACAGAACAAGCCACAGCTATCTCACCTCGCCGGATCCTCATCTGGTCTTGTCTCCTCAGACTGGAGGCCTTCTGTGTCCTCATCCCAATGGCTCTCAGCTGAACTGCTGCTGGAAAGCCTGAAGCTTAATCAGCCACATGCTTAACCAGCCAAATGCTTAACCAGCCAAAAGCTTAACCAGCCAAATGCCTCTAGTTTCTTGTCCTCACGCCTTATATATCTTTCTGCTTTCTACCACCACTCTCTGGGATTAAAGGCGTGTGTCACCATGCTTGGCTGTTTCCAATGTGGCCTTGAACTCACAGAGATCCAGAGGGATTTCTATCTCTGGAATGCTAGGATTAAAGGTGTGAGTGCCACCATTTTCTAGCCTTTGTATCTAGTGGCTGTCTGTTCTCTGACCCCAGATAAATTTATTAGAGTACACAATATTTTGGGGAACACAATACCACCACAGTTACAGTTTTCCTTGTTAAGAAATTCAGAAAAGAAACTCACTAAAGAGGTATTAAATGTATAAGTTTGAAAGACATCATAAGATAGTTTTCTGTTGGTAATATAAGTTAGGATAGAAAGTGAATTAGGTACATTTTGAACTCACCAAAATAGGATAGATAATGGAATATTTTCTCTGAATTTGTCAAATGCATATGGACTTGACATTTTGATGTGTTTATTGCTTGTATATATTGTATATAGTTATTGTATTTATTGTATATACATTTTCTTATATTAGTTATAACTTTTTTATTTTTATTAGACAAAAAGAGGGGAAATGTGGTGATATTTTATTTGTGGTGATATTTTATTTGTGCTTTAATAAAGCTTGCTTGGAGATCAAGTTTATCTGGTACATGGAATACTTGCATTGAATGTGGGCTTGAGCTGGAGGCCTTGTGTAATCCTGCTTCATAAATGAGCCTGTCAGATATGCTAAGCCTGTAAGCCGAAGATGATGCCCCAGTGTTGCAGGAAAAATCTCGGGTGACTGTCCAGGCAGCTGGTTGTTTCTGTCATAACTCATTTTTAAGAAGTTGCTTGTTTGCACTTCCTCTATTACTAGGTAATATTATTTTCTTCTCAGGTCTCTGAAGCAGTTGAAGATTAGATAGTTATAGTTTTCTTTGTTAGGAAATTCAGAAAAGAAACTCAGTAAGATGTATAAAGTGTATAAATTTGAAAGACATCATAAGATAGTTTTCTGTTGGTAATACAAGATGGGCTAGGGAGTGAATTAGGTACATTTTGGACTCACCAAAATAGGATAGATAATGGAATATTTTCTCTGAATTTTTCAAATGTAAATGGACTAGACATTGTTGATGTATTTATTGCTTGTATATATTATATATAGTTATTGTACTTATTGTATACAGTTTTTCTTATACTACTTATAACTTTTTTTATTATTTTTATTAGACAAAAAAGGGGGAAATGTGGTGATATATTGTGTCCCCTAATATATTGTGTCCCTTAATAAAATTTATCTGAGGATCAGAGGAAAAAGCCAATTACTATAGTAAACATAGAAGTCAGGCAATGGTAGCACACACCTTTAATCCTACCATTCAGGAGACAGGGATTTGTCTGGATTTCTGTGAGTTCAAAGCCACACTGGGAACAGAGCCAAGTATGGTGATACATGCTTTTAATCCCAGCACTAACCATAGAGGTCTGTACATACAGACAGAAAATGACAGAGCTGGGCAGGAAAAGGAAGTAATGTAGCTGGACAGAGAGAGCAATTGATATAGCAGAACAGAAAGGCATATAGGTGTGGGTATACAGGAAGTAGGTCTCTTTGGAGACTGAGGTGTCAATGAGGTGAGGTTAGCTTGTGGCTTTTCCTATTCCTCTGATTTCTCATGTTTTCACCCCCATATCTGGCTCTGGATTTTTAACAAGACCATTTACCAATTCATCTACACTGGAATGTCTGTTTTATGTAGGGAGAGAACTGATCTGTATGTTAGGGCATACAGGTGTATGTATCATATCTGCCTGAAACTTCAAAAATATTTTAGTTAGAATATTATAAATGCAAATTTTATTTCTATGGCTTTTGATATGTTGAAAATAAGCTGAGGATTAACACACAACGTAACTAGACTCCTTTACAGCAGTAGTCATACATACAAGGTGATGCTGCATAACGAGAGAAAGTTCAATACCATGAAAAAAATAACAACATCTGTAATGTATTTATGAGTTATTAGGAAAAAATAGAGGTATTCCACAGTTTTCCTTCAAGATTTGAGTCATTCTTTTAAAATGGTACAATATATGTTATAAGCATCCAACATGCAGTTCATTTATTTACCAACCCTCTGCTCATTGCATAGGAGGGTACATGAGCTTCATTATGTACAATTTTAAGGAAAAAAATCCTTTTATTTGAGCCATAAAGGGCTTCTCCTTGTAGCAACCAGATGATATCTTAATTTCTTCTTATTTTATGGATATTTGGCTAAATTCCAATAGAGAATATTTCTCCATTTACATATATCTCTCTATACTTTAAGATTTTATTTGTGGGATTTTTTGTGCTCTATGTGTATTGTTTTCATTCTAGGTTAGACCCATTTATTAAAACACATTGTATCTTAATGTCCTAACTGGAGCCAATGCAATGTGATAGAGAACTTGTGAGATTTATCCTGAATATTAATGTATCTTCTGGAATAGATTTATTGTCACATTTCTGTAATGGTTAATTCATACAGAAAATTTATATTTAATGTTCATGTAGGATTTTATTGCTTAGAAGTCATCCTTCCACAACTATGCTTTTGTTCTAGTTTTTAACATCATTTAGTTATAAATTCAGTCAGGTCCCTGGGACTATTCCAGCTGCCAAAATGAGGAACTATTTTCTTGGCATGAGCTACATACAGCTCCACAATGTGGTCATCTCACTCCACTGTGACCTGTTCATCTATCCAAATCTAACCTCTCTGGACTTCATTGCATTTGGGAAGTTTGAGGTCTTAGTAAGAGATGCTACCCACTCTATCATCTTGCACAGCTAAGACCTAGAAACCACAAACGCCATCCTTCAGTTAGAGGAAGATTTGAGATTTAAGAAACCAGGAAAAAACTGCATGTGTTGAGTTACCGTGATCATCACAAATTGCACTGCTAGTTACAGAGAAACTTACAGTTGGCCTCAGATACTCTGTGGCTATCAGATATCCATGCTAAGTTAGCTGATAGATTTGAAGGATTTTATAAAAGCACCTGTAAGGGTCTTGATGGTGAAACAAAGTAAGTAATTTACAATCTTTTGTGATACTTATGGATTACATCTCTTGTCAGCAAATGCTTCACCAATCATGTAGGAAAAACTAAATAAATATGGGAAACTCAGAAGTGAAATTTCTAACATTCCTTCAGGATACTGTAATAGAGATGGAGCAGGAGATAGGATCCATAGGCTTAAACAGGTAGAGGGTAGATAATAAAATAGAGGCCAGTCTGTGATGGATGCTCTGGGTAGTGATAGGCAGAGCAGAGGTAGAAATGGGGAAGGTTTCTCAAAGAAGGCAACACTTGAACTGGAACAAGAAGAAAGTATGAGATGTAGGAATAGGGAAGAGTGTTCATTTCTAGAAAATGGCATGGTTCAACTCCAGGAGGCATAAACATAAAATACACGTGTTTGAAGAATTAATGATGAATGAAATCTGTTTAGTCAACACACACTCACTGAGCACATGTTATATGACAAGTATAACTTTGGGCACTAAGTGTAAAGTGCTGAGAAGTGTTGAAATATATTATAAGGACAAGAGAATAATAAAACAAGCAAGGTAAACTACTAGGGAAGAAGTGCAAAAAAAAATGAAGCTGCTATAATAAAGAGAAAGAGTAGATGGGGATTGAGACCAATTTCTATGAGTTGCAGGAAGTATTTGTTAAGGAAGTGTGTTTAAACTGACACCTGTAGTTGGTTGTTTTTGCTCTTTTGGGGGACCCACCACCCAGCTCCCAAATAAATCACACACAGAGGCTTATTCTTAATTATAAATGCCCACCCTTAGCTTGGCTTGTTTCTTGCCAACTTTTCTTAACTTTAAATTATTCCTTCTACATTTTGCCTTTGGACTTTTTCCTTTTCTTACTTCTGTAATCTTACTTTCACTCTTACTCCATGGCTGGCTGGGTGAGTGGCTGACCCCTAGCATCCTCCTCTTCTTGTTCTCTTGCTCTTTCTTCTTCTCCTAGATTTCTCCTTCTATTTAATCTCTCTGCCTGCCAGCCCCACCTATATCTCTCTCCTGCCTTGCTATTGGCCATTCAGCTCTTTATTAGACCATCAGGAAAGTAACACAGTTTCACAAAGTTAAACAAATTGAATATCTTTGCATCATTAAACAAATGTTCCACAGCACAAACAAATGTAACATATCTTAAAATAATATTCTACAATATTTTCTTCCTTTTGTCTAAATAAATAAAGGTTTTAACAATATATACAATATATACAACAAAAATAGTTATCAAGTAAAAATTACATTTACAACATTCTGTCCATTTGTAGTTATCATATTCAGAGAAAATAATGCATTATCTATCTTATCTTAGTGAATCCAAAGTTTTATACCTAACTTACTTTCTATCATAACTAAGAAAAACTACAACTATAATTATCTAGTCTTCAACTCTATCAAAGATCCAGAAGGATGCAAAATTATCTAACAAAAGAGGCATTTGGCTTCCTGGACAGTTGCCCAAAGTTTCTCTGCAATGTTGGGGCATCCATCTTCAGCCTACAGACCCAGAATATCTGGCAAACTTTTCAGTGAAGCAGGAAATTTGGAGGACTGTCCTGCTTTGTATTGGCAAAGTTCATCAGTCACTTTTCTGTGGGTCCTGCATGTCCAGTCTGCACAGCATACCGTCAGGCAGTCAAGGCAAAAGCAGTTTCTTTGCCCAGTGGCTAACCTTGCCATAATGAAAGCAAACGCCTATGGAGTTTCTTCAATGCCCATCATCCTTTTATCAAGTAAATTGATGCTGCCAGGACCATGCGTGTCTCATTGTCATGAAAAGCCCTACATTAACAAAACATTTAAATGCCATGTTTTGTAGGTCTTCAAAGTTTTTGAAGACCAACTATCTATCTAAAAATATATCTCTATATGACCTTGAAAAACATACCTAACATTATCTACAAATTTGATTCTTTAAATGACTACTAACCTATGTTTCTTTTCTTTTCTTTTTTTGTTTTTTTTTTTTGTTTTTTTTTTTTTTGTTTTTGTTTTTGGAGACAGGGTTTCTCTGTGTAGCCTTGTGCCTTTCCTGGATCTCGCTCTGTAGACCAGGCTGGCCTCGAACTCACAAAGATCCACCTGCCTCTGCCTCCCGAGTGCTGGGATTAAAGGCATGCACCACCACCGCCCGGCTCCTATGTTTCTTGATTATCCTAAATAGTTTATAATAATAACTTTCAAAAACTAGAATTTTACCTTACATTTTTAAATGAACTGCATAGGTATAATACCTTAAACTAGAGCAGAAACATTATATATATATATATATATATATATATATATATATATATATATATAATAACAAAAAGGACCTTGAATTTGTATCAATATAGTATATTCCTCTAAATGATAACAAACATCCATAGTCCATCAAATAAACAAAAGCCTCCCACACCCCTCTTGGGAATGTGGGTGTCATGTTCTCCAAATTGCTTCCTGCTGTCTGTGGGCAAAGGCATCTTTAAAGGTGCCTCTGAGAAAATTTGAAATAATGGCCAAGTCCTGGAAAGACCAGCTATAATCTTTGTTGATAGATATCACCTGTCAAAATTCAGGAGGTCTTCCCTAATCAAACCTGATCTATCTCATTCCTGAAGGAATCCACAGCCTCGTGTCTCCTGTGGGAACAAAACTCCAAAGCCTTTTTGATTTCCATTTGAAAAATACATTTGACTTCTTTTTTAAAGTTAAGATGCCATAAATCTTGGTTGGTTCAATTTTTCAGTCTAGTTCAAAATTCCATGTCTCCCAGCAGCTGTCTTTTGCCCATCAGCAATCAAAATATTTAAAACCAGCCGGGCGTGGTGGCGCACGCCTTTAATCCCAGCACTCGAGAGGCAGAGCCAGGCGGATCTCTGTGAGTTCGAGGCCAGCCTGGGCTACCAAGTGAGCTCCAGGAAAGGCGCAAAGCTACACAGAGAAACCCTGTCTCGAAAAACCAAAAAAAAAAAAAATTTAAAACCAACACAATACTGTACAGGATCCAGATGTCCTGTGTATTTCCCATCTTTACATGACTTTTTTCTTTTATGTTACTTTTACTGTCTCTTTAAAGACTTTTAAAAAACTGATTATTTCTTTCTATAATTGTCTATACCCATTTTCTTTTCTTTCTTAAGCCTATACACATTGTAAAATACACTGGAACCTGTTTAGAGGTTTTCTCCTTCTGGACCCCTTTTACTGTAAATATCTAGTCTTTTTTGACTGCATGACCAAACTTTAAACTGCTAAGCTACACCTGGATTGTCTGCATGGCTCTTAGCTGGCTCCACCTCCTCTTATGTCATGAAAGCCAAGCCTAAAGCTCATGGCCTGGACAGAGGTGTGTGACCAGGAACTGCATTCAACTTTCCTAGAGCTTTAGAATGTCAATGCTTGTGATGTGGCAGACTTTTTTTTTTTTTGCTCCTATTTAATGTACTGGCTACTCAAGGGATCACCAGCAGGCAGAAACTCTTAAAGGAACTGTATCCTCTTTCCCCCCTCATTTTTCTCAGGCCCTACATTGGTATGCCAAAATGTAGTTGGTTGGGTTTTGTTTACCTTTACTCTTTTGGCTCTTTTGCTCTTCATTCTCTCTTGCTTTTTCTCCTTGTTCTCTTGCTCTTTTTTCTTTTTCTCCCAGATTTCATCTTTTATTTATTCTCTCTGCCTGCCAGCCCTGCCTATCTTTTCTCATGCCTAATTATTGGCTGTTCAGCTCTTTTTTAGATGATCAGGTGTTTTAGACAGGCACAGTAACACAGCTTCACAGAGTTAGGCAAATGGAACATAAAAGAATGCAACACATCTTTGCATCATTAAACAAATGTTCTACAGCATAAACAAATGTAACACATCTTAAAATAATATTCCACAAACAGACATCTAAGGTTAAAGTAGAAGAGAGACTAAGTAAAGGGGAAAACAGAGCACACTTATGAGAACATTTTAGGGCAAGGGAAAACACTCCATTATAAGACTGACTGAGAAAGTCTCTGTGGTTTGAGGAGAGTAACCTGGGTGAAAAGGTGTTAGAAAATGTTGCATCTTGGAGCCCCTTGTAAGGAGTTATAGTCTTTTACTATGGTGCAATGGGAAGTCACTGGAACATTCTGATCTGATCTATGCTGCTGATTGTGAAGATATGTATACTGAACTTATATAATGGAGAGAAAAGCATCGAAGGAGAATAAGTATTTTGGGAGGTCATTGCAGTAGTTCAAGTAAGAAATGATGGTACTTTGGGCCAGGCCAGTATCATTGATTACAGAGTAAAATCACTGAATTTCACCTTCATTTTGGAAGATGTTTATTAGTAAGATTGAACACTATTTCTTATTCTTCTTTACTTCTGATGTGTGTGTGTGTTAGAGAGAGAGAGAGAGAGAGAGAGAGAGAGAGAGAGAGACAGAGACAGAGAGACAGAGACAGAGATTGAGATTTGTCTATGTTCCCTTTGTCTTTTGGGTCTATTGAGTAAAAATATTGCTTTGAAAATTTGACAATGTCAGTCTATGTAGCAGCCACATATAAATAAATATCACCACATGGACAAAATTTTTTGGAGGAGGACTAGTTGAGAAGAAGGGAGCCAGCAATGTGGAAGAGGAATTTCACTTTAGCATTTTTTTCCCAGAAACTTGGAATTCCTCTACATTTACAGTACCTGCTACCAAATGAAATGAAACTCTGAGGCCCCATGATTTACAAATCTTTACAGCCAATCATTGATAGCTCTAGCCTGATTTCCGTAGTCTCCATCAGAAAAACACAGTAAGCAGGTCTTGACAGCTCCTCTGGTCTCTACCTTACCTAGCCCCATTTACCTGACACTTGACATTCTTTACTATCAGCACTTTCTCCAGCCAATTTGCTTCTTTTTTAAAGATTAAACCCCAAGAATATGTTTGTAATTATCTAAGTACAGAAAGTATTGGTGTGGTAGGATATACATTGTTAGTGTATATATCCAAAGACTGCATTCCAAAGATTGGGCAACTTTGCTGAAAGCAGAGAGAATTAGAAGTTCCTGTGGAATAGTTCCAAATGGAGATCCTTAGTCAATAATGGCTCATGAATATGAAACCTAGATTCTTACCTTTCATAGACCACCCTAAAGGTTCCTGTGGTATAGAACTAAAGTTAGGGTTTTATTGCAATGTCCCTCTTCCCACATGCTGGTAGCATGTTTTTCATATCACTCATATATAGTTACTCAAAGGTCTTGTGTAGCTGGAGGACTTCTCTCCAGGTTCCCCAAGCCCCGCAGTCCCACAATCCACTTATAAAATAATCACTCAGACGCTTATATCACTTATAAACTGTATGGCCGTGGCAGGCTTTCTGCTAACTGTTCTTTTATCTTAAATTAACCCATTTTTATAAATCTATACCTTGCCACGTGGCTGGTGGCTTACCGGCATCTTTACAGGTTGCCTCTCCTGGCCGTGGCTGCAGTGTCTCTCCCTCAGCCTTCTGCTTCCCAGAATTCTCCTCTCTCCTTGTCCCACCTACTTCTTGCCTCGTCACTGGCCACCAGTGTTTTATTTATATAGAACAATATCCACAGCACTTGCCCTTTTTTCTTTCTTTTTTTTTTTTTTTAAAAGGAAGGTTTTAACTTTAACATGGTAAAATTATATATAACAAAACAATTACCGAGGAAGAATTATAGTTACAATATTAAAGAAGATGTCCTATCTATCTTATATTTGTGAGTTTAAGGTTTTATATCTAACTTATCTTTTATCATAACTGAGGAAATTACAACTATCTAGTTTTCAACCACATCAAAGACCTGAGAAGGAACATAATGGTACCTGAGAAATGGTAGATGGATGCAAGCAACTTTCGGGAATCTTGCAAGAGTAGACCAAGACAGCTGGCAGCCTGGACAGTCACCTAATGTTTCTCAGCATTGTTGGTGCATTCAGATTGGCTACAGGCCTAGAATATCTGACAGACCATTTTCAGAAGCAGGAATTTTGAGAGACCATCTTACCCTGTCTTGGCAGAGTACAGTGGTCACTTTCCTTGTGTCCCGCTTGTCCAGAAAGGACAGCATTGCATTTGTACTGTCAGCCATCAAGGCAAGGGCAGTTCTTTGCCCAGTAGGCCATTTTGTGCCAAAAAGACAAACTTCCAAATGGAAATGTCTTAGAAGCCCAACATTCTCTCGGGATCAATTGGTGCAGCCAGGAGCAATTGTGTCTCACATCAACAGAATTTTAAGTTATTTAAATGCCATATTCTCTAGGTCTATGAAGTGTTTGAAGATTACCTATCTATCTGAAATATATCTATGTATACCTAGAAAACTTAACTAACATGGCTACAGATATGATTATCATAGATGACTAATTATTAATCTATTTTTTAATTATCCATTACAATTTTAAATGAGTTACATAAACATAATACCTCAAACAAGAATAGAAATATATATATATACACAGTATAACAATATTAACTTCAAGTTTGTATCAATAAACTAAAATCCATACCAATGTAAAACATTTTAAACAAATTGTTCTTTAAAAGTAGGTTAATTAATCTATCCTTTTATCTTATCATCTCTATATCCTCCTATATATCTATATTATATCCCCTTTTCTTTTTTTAGAAAGAGATCACATTTATAATCAATCTGTTTTAAATAAAAATATTGGTTTTCACTGTCCCACACCAGAGGGCTCTTCTGATTTGGGACACAAGAATTGACTAACCATTTTTTTTTTTAAAGCAATATGTCTGGGTTTAGAGGGGCAGTGAGCCAATTCCACCTCTAAAGCCAGCTTGGTATATTTGGGAATTTGGGCGTAGCATCTCTTACTACTTCCTGCTGGAGGGGGGCGCTGTATCTTATGGGGATGCAAAGAAAATTTTAGACCTATGGGGTAGTCCGTGAGGCTGTATTGTTTGAACCAGTTGCCTTGAAACCGCTCTGGATGCTGGATCATCTGGGCCATGGTGTCATCGGAGACCTTTCAGGGGGTCTTGGCTGGTGAAACCTGATGTATCTTAATCTGGAACAAATCCACAGCCTCTGGCTTTCTGTGGAAACAAAAGCAGAACTTCTTTTCCAAAGCAACATATCCTTAAATCCAAATTTTGAAGTCAAGTTACCTTTAAAATATGCATATTGGTTTAATTCAATATCTTTTTTGATCAAATGTTTTTTTGCAGTTAAAAATCCCAAAGACAACACAATCCAGATTGTCTGTGTAATATTCATCTTTACGTGGCTTTTTACATTAATTTTTTTGTCTCTTTCAAGCCTACGTATATTTTACACACATTGTAAACGATGTTATCTGAATCAGTCTTTTTGTGAGCCTATTGCTTTAAACTGCATCCTTCTGAGCCTGAAACAGCGCTGTGGCGGCTGGCTCTGCCCACTTTAGCTTCCCAACATGGCAGTGGTACGTTTTCCGCCAGCTCTGGGAGTCATCAAGTCTCAGAAATAGTGGGTCTAAGCTTTTTCTCAGGTCTTTGATGGGATTGAAGACTAGCAGTTATAGTTACAACTTAGTATATATAATATCTTAGATAGAACATATTAAGTATTAGGTTCAGGTTCTTTAGGATAGGACACCTTTGAATGATCTTTATAACATGCTGTTTACCTATGCTCTATACTTCTCTGGATTTTAGTATGTGTTTCTTGCTTGATATTGTTTGCATTGGTTGTAGTTACATCTTATCTAGGTCATTATCTCTCATTATTTCTGGACAATATTTGATAACCATTCCTTTGTATATAGTCTTGTATTAGTTTAGAACCTTCTTATTTAGACAAAAAGGGGGAGATGTAGTGGGTAGCCATTCCAGCTTGGTTCTGGAAGTTCCAACCCCCATTGAGACTCTGGCAACTGTCACGCCTACGAGGCGGGGCGAGGGGAGGCACCTGGGGACCCGAGAGCTGGATGGGCCAGCGCTCGCTCTGGGCGCCCTCTCGGTGCCGGAACGCTGACCGGTGCAGATTGACTGTGCAGAGCTCCGGAGAACACCGCTAGACTGCATTACACCTTCCCCAGACCCTGCGACCTACCCATTACTTAATTTGTGAGTTACGCCATTTAATAAATATCCTTTTAACTACGTGGAGTGGCCAAAATAATTTCTCCAATATCCTTGAGATTTAGAGGTCCTATTTTCTAGGTTTCTAGTTAATTTTGAGGTCACATTACTGGTATGGTTACTCAAATTATCTTAGCTGCAATTTGCTTATTACAATAACATGAACATGAAGGAAACAGTGTAGAGTGTCTGCCCAGTGTGATACATTACTGTTGATCAATATCTCTGAGTAAGTTTTAGTTTCATTTCTTTTCAAAATCTAGGTCTGAATTGACTAAAATTGTAGCTTGATAAATATACTATCTCTAGACTTGATATGCTTGTAGAAGCTATAAGCTCATTTACTGGTTTTAGTTTTATTCTGACTGAAATTGTATGTTTTCACAAGATAATTGCAGTAACAGATTTTGAAACAACACACTCAAGAATAGCTTTCCCCTGCTGTGATGAACCACTATTCAAAACCAACTTTTCAATCAGTATAAGAAAGAGAAGACACATTGTACTATCTAATATGCCAAAGGTACTGCCATCTTCAAGAACTCTGTGTATTGTTCTCAAGTTATGCGTCTATCCTATATTTTCTTTCCAGATTTAAGTTATTAGTATTTTTTAAAATTTCCATACATTTTGATCATATTCTTTTCCATTCTCCAACTCTTCCCAGATCCTCCTTGTAGCTAGAGTTTTCCTGCAGAAGGGGATGCTGAGATGAAGCCATATATACACAGCCAAGAAGAATGGACAGCTGAATTAAAAAACCGTCAACAATTTCCAAAATTGAAAATCCTGAATCATGACATGACACTAGTGGAATTCAGGTGTTTCTGGTACATGGACTGCTCTCACCCAATGTGAAGTTGAACTGTTGACCTTGTGTACATCCTACTTCACAAATGAGTCTGTCAGATACACTAAGCCTATAGGCTGAAGATGATGCCCCAACACTGCGGAGAAACCTCAGGTGACTGTCCAGGCAGCTGGCTGTTTCTGTCAACTCACAATTTTTTTGGAAGTTGCTTGCATGCACTTCCTGTTTTTATTTTTGTTAGCTAATATTATTTCCTTCTTGGGTCTCTGAGGGAGTTGAAGATTAGTTAGTTATAGTTGAAGATTAATTAGGATAGAAAGTGAATTAGATACATTTTGGACTTACCAAAATGGGATAGATAATGGAATTATTTTCTGTGATTTGTCAAATACAAATGGACTAGACATTGTTTAGGTATTTATTACTTGTATATATTGTATATAGTTATTGTACTTTTGTATATAGTTTTTCTTTTGTTTTTTTTTTTTTTTTTTGGTTTTTCGAGACAGGGTTTCTCTGTGTAGCTTTGCGCCTTTCCTGGAACTCACTTGGTAGCCCAGGCTGGCCTCGAACTCACAGAGATCCACCTGGCTCTGCCTCCCGAGTGCTGGGATTAAAGGCGTGCGCCACCACCGCCCGGCTTAGTTTTTCTTTTGTTAATTATAACCTTTTGCTTTTTTCTTTTTATTAAAATAGAAAAGGGGAATATGGTGGTATTCTATTTGTACTGAAATGTGATTTTAATTGTATGTTAATAAATAAAGTTGCCTGGGGGTCAGAGCTATTAGAGCCATAGAAAGAGCGTGGCGGCGGCGGCGGCGGCGGCGGCGGCGGCGCATGCCTTTAATCCCATAGATCTCTGTGTGTTGAGGGATACAGCCAGCATTAGAGACATATGCCTTTAAGACCTGTACATACAGGCAGTGATGAGGCAGTCACGTGTTTGGGTTTGCAACCAATGAGAAGGCAGAACAGAAAGACTATGTAAAGACATACACACAGGAAGTAGGTCTCTTTCGGAGAGTTAGGAGCACTGCAGGAGGAAGGGTAAGATTTTAGCTCTGAGCTTTGACCTCTTGGCTTTCTCTTTTACATTGGTTCTGTGTTTCTTATTTAATAAGATGGTTGGTTACATCTACACCTCCTCCTCCCTACCTATCCAACTTCATGTTCTTTCTGTCTCTTAAGAAAACAAAACAAACAATAATAACAGTGAAAGAACACACAAACACTCACAAAAACCAAAACAAAATAAAAACTCATGGAGTCCATTTTTATTGGCCAAGTACTTCTGATCACGAGGCTTACCCTAGAGGAGTGTGGTTGTTATACTCAGTGACACTCCATAGAAGAAAACTGATTTCCCCTTTCCTAGCAGCTATCTATTAAAAACAGCTTCTTGATTAGGGGTGGGACTTGTGCTAGCTTTGCCTTCTCTATGCTAAGATTTGTCTGGTTGCATACATGAATGGCATTATCAAAACTCCACTAACTTTTTCCCCACTGACATATTATGCACATAACTATCCCAGTTCTTCTATGCTTAACATCATCAATGGTCTTAAGTGACCCCTGTGAAAAAGTTGTTCGACCCCCAAAGGAATCAAGAACCAAAGGTAGAGAACTGCTGCTTTAAGAGAACATTGCTTAGAATGGAATGCACACTTGCTGCTAAATATTCCTAAGCAAGTTGAGTCCTGCTGACATTGGGAAACATCTAAATCTTCACTGAGTAGTAAGTGTTTTATACTTGGTGTTTATGCATATGTTTATGAAGAACTCATATTAATACCCTACACATAGAGAGTTAAGGAAATGCTAATCTTGGATGAATTAATGCTGTGACCAAATATGAAGAAATATGGTCATTAGAATAAGACCATATCTGTAGACTCAGATATTCTAATTCTAATCTCCAGTTGGTGGCCCTGTTTGGAGAGATTTAGGAAGCAGAAGCTGGCTGGAGGAAGAATGTTACTGGGTGCAGACTGTGAGAATAGAAAAGCCTCATGCCACTTCAAGTTCTCTCTCTCTCTCTCTCTCTCTGTGTATGTGTGTGTGTGTGTGTGTGTGTGTTTCATACTTGTGTTTGAAAATGTGAGCACTCAGATTCATGCTTCTGCCACCATGCCCACTTCCTGCCATTCATCCCTACCGTGATAGATTCCAATCCCTCCAGAACCATAAGTCCAGATAAACTCTTCCTTCTGTAAGTTACTTGGGTCATGGTGTTTTATTACAGCAACAGAAAAATAACCAATACAAGAAACAACTCAAAGAAGAGTCTATTTTTGGCTCACAGTTTTGGGGGTACAATCTATCATGGAGAGGAAGGTGTATCAAAGGTTGTGGTAGCAGGAGTAATAAGTTAAGGATCTTACTTACTCACTTCAGTACAACAAGAAGCAGACAACAGATAGAAGTGGAGCTGAGCTGTAATACCTCAGGGCCATGCTCCAGTGACTCATTGCCTTGGACAAGGCTTCATCTTCTAAAGAAAGTTCCATAACCTTCCAAAATGGCACATATCTGGGGACCAAGTGTTCAAATAATGAGCCTATAGGGGGAATTTCACATTTAAAGTAGTACATTGAGTCACTCCATGTTCCTCAACAAAGCTGTCATTTAGCCAACACATAAAGCATGCTTAGCAAACAAATATCAGCTTGCCAAAAGCCCACCCTGTTGAAAGGGAGGTGTGGTGATACTGTGTTCCCCCAAAATATTGTGCATGCTAATAAACTTATCTGGGGTCAGAGAAGAGAACAGCCACAATATTAAACATAGAGAATAGGCAGTGGTAGCACACGTCTTTAATCCTAGCATTCCAAAGGCAGAAATCCCTCTGGATCTCTGTGAGTTCAAGGCCACATTGGAAACAGCCAGGCATGGTGACTCCCACCTTTAATCCCAGAAAGTGAGCCTTTAATCCCAGGGAGTGATGGCAGAAAGCCGAAAGATATTTAAGGCGTGAGGACCAGAAACTAGAAGCTCTTGGCTAGTTAAGCATTTGGCTGGTTAAGCATTCAGGCTTTTGAGCAGCAGTTCAGCTGAGAGGCATCCAGTATGAGAAAACAGGATCAGCTGAGGAATTGGCGAGGTGAGATAGCTGTGGCTTGTTCTGCTTCTCTGATCTTCCAGCATTCACCACAATAACTGGCCTTAGGTTTTATTTTCATTAATAAGAACTTTTAAGATTCATGCTACGGGGTGTGTGGGGAGGAAGGAAGGGACAAGGAGGGCTAGAATTGTTACTAACCTGAAGTGATGCTTTCAGGTCATGGGACCTGTATATATTCAGGATTTAGGAGAACAGTGCTACACAGGGAACTTTCTCTGGGACAAGTTACTCAGACTAAACAAAGACAGAATTCAGTAATTTTCTAGTGATTTTTGATGGATGTAGCTGACTAGACTGCAGGCTGAAAACTTCCTGCTTCCTCAGAAGATGGGCAGAAGCTTAAATTACTAATGACCATCTTGGCCTGACTGCTTTCATTGCCTGCTGTGGGATGGTCTGTATTTCAAATTGCTCTGATTGGTCAATAAATAAAACACTGATTGGCCAGTGGCCCAGCAGGAAGTAGGTGGGACAAGGAGAGAGGAGAATTCTGGGAAGCGAAAGGCGGAGGCGGAGAGACACTGTCAGCTGCCACCAGGACAAGCAGCATGTAAAGATGCTGGTAAGCCACCAGCCATGTGGCAAGGTATAGATTTATAGAAATGGGTTAATTTAAGATATAAAAACAGTTAGCAAGAAGCCTGCCATGGCCATACAGTTTATAAGCAATATAAGTCTCTGTGTTTACTTGGTTGGGTCTGAGCGGCTGTGGGACTGGTGGGTGACAAAGATTTGTCCTGACTGTGGGCAAAGCAGGAAAACTCTAGCTACAAATGGCGCCCAACGTGTTGGCAAGAGTTTCCACCTAAAACCTGAGAAAAAAAGATTCTAAAAACAGATCTAAAAACAGTTCCTAGTTGTTTCTCTCAAGCTAGTGGCAGCCTGCGTGTTTGAGCTACTATGGCAGGTTCCTGGCGTGTGTGCTTGACCTGCAGTATGGCGGGAATGAGGCCTCTGCAAGTGGCACATTAAGCTGTGTGGTGGATTTAGCCTTGGCTAGTACAAAACAAAAAGAGGTTTCTGGGCTACACGCTGCTTTGATAAGAAACATAGACCTACTATTTCTGAGAATTGATGGCTTCCAAAGCTGGCGGAAAACGTACCACCACCATGTTGGGAAGCTGAAGTGGGCGGAGTCAGCAGGCTTAAAAGGCTGCAGTTTAAAGCAATAGGCTCAAGGTAATAAAAAAAATTAGCCACATAAAAATGGCTATCACACAGAGAATCTGGATTATGTTCTCTTTGATATTTGTAACTGAATAAAAACATTTAATTACAAAAGCTGTTGAGTTATGCCAAAATGTATATTTTGACTTCAAAATTTGGATGTAAAGATATGTTGCTTTGGAAAGGAGGCTCTGCTTTTGTTTCTACAGAAAGCCAGAGGCTGTGGATTTGTTCCAGATTAAGATACATCAGGATTGACCAGCCAAGACCACCTGAAAGGTCTCCGATGACACCATGGCCCAGATGATTCAACATCCAGAATTGTTTCAAGACAACTGGCTCAGACGATACAGCCTCATGGACTATTCCATGATCCTAAAATTTTCTTTGTGTCTCCAGAGATACAGCACCCCCCTCCAGCAGGAAGTAGTAAAAGAATCTACGCCCAAATTCCCAAATATACCAAGCTGGCTTTGGAGATGTGTAAAAGTTAAAACCTTCTTTTTTTTAAAAAAAAAAGAAAAGAAAAGGGGAAGTGCTGTGGGATGGTCTGTATGTCAAATTGCTCTGATTGGTCAATAAATAAAACACTGATTGGCCAGTGGCCAGGCAGGAAGTAGGTGGGACAAGGAGAGAGGAGAATTCTGGGAAGCGAAAGGCGGAGGCAGAGAGACACTGTCAGCTGCCACCAGGACAAGCAGCATGTAAAGACGCTGGTAAGCCACCAGCCATGTGGCAAGGTATAGATTTATAGAAATGGGTTAATTTAAGATATAAGAACAGTTAGCAAGAAGCCTGCCATGGCCATACAGTTTATAAGCAATATAAGTCTCTGTGTTTACTTGGTTGGGTCTGAGCGGCTGTGGGACCGGCGGGTGACAGAGATTTGTCCTGACTGTGGGCAAAGTAGGAAAACTCTAGTTACAATTGCTGAATCAGTGAAGCAAAGATAAAATAAGATGAGGGCTCAAACTGTCATGTAGCCAGTTTGTATTGTTTTGAAAGAAAAAAAAAAGGAAGGGGCTATTCTCCATCATCCCCCGCCCCCCGGAAGCCTAGAAATAAAAACATCTATCTAACATGTTTTTGTAATTTCAGGCAGCAATTTATGTCTTTAAGAGAGGGATAAAAGAAATACAGCCAGGAGAGGCTATTTACCTAAAAGGCCATTGGGTGCCCTTCACAAAGAAGTATTCCCTCTTAATTTACTACTATACATCAGGTACAGCCATGAAATATTCCATTTCACATACAGATTCCTTCCCTTTGCTGTAGGTTAAAACAATTGAACTTGAAGAGGGCTTCATAGAAGAACACTCAGAAGCCACCTTGAGAATAAGCACATATCTTATAACCTACATAGTCTTTGAGTCTGACTCTGTGAGCCACACAACCTCATCAGGGTCAAGGTGAGACTGAGTTCCTATTGTAGAATAGTGTCCTTGGTGCATTTTCTCATGCTTTTTTTTTAATCAAAGTTTAAGTTTATTTCTCACACTAAAAAATAATTGAAATTTATATTAAAATGATTCTGAAGCTGGGTGGTGGTAGCACATACTTTTAATCCGAGCACTGAGTTCCAAGCCAGCCTGATCTACAGAGCTAGTTACAGGACAGTCAGGACTATGTAAAGACCTGTCTCAAAACACAAACAAACAAACAAAGTTCCTGAATCTTATCACTAAGATGTAACTACTTATAACAGTAAGTTTTGTCTTATAAATATTTTCCAGCCATGCCAGTATATAATATAGTAAGAGTATATACTGAAGAAATACAGATATTTATTCCAATTATATATTGTATATATATGTATATATACACACACAATAAATTATGACTATTTAAACTTGATTTTGTAATAATTTGAATATGTAATAAAATTGTTATTGTTTTCTATGATAATATATTTACATTTTCATAGAAGTTTATAGGGTTCTTTAACAACCTGTTTTAACAAATTGATGTTTTCAACTGTTTTCCATACCTTTTTTCTCTCAACAAAAATGTCTCTGTAAGTTTTAGCATCTTCATTATTTGCAAAAATTTTGACTGTACCCATTAACTTTCTTTTAGTTAAATTTTTATTAATATCAATGGAGACATTAAATAAATAAAAATAATTTCATACCATAAGGAATCAAACGATAGACTTAAAATTTCAAGGAATCATGACATGATGTATAATAAAATGCCTCCAAAATGACTAATTACATACATATTATTCTTATGGATATCTAGATGTGTTTTATAAGTTTGTGTCTCCAGATATATATCATAGGATATCTCTCTGCATGTATTTATATGTATGTAGACATAGTACATGTGTGTGTGGGGGGCATGTGGTACTTAACTTTGCCAGCCTCCTTGATTTCATATCTTACTTCTACAGTGTCCTATCAGAGTGGTATTATCTTATAATAATAAGATAAGATATAACATATATGTTATAATATAACATAATATTATAAGATAATAACGTCTTAATTTCCTGTGTTGTGTCTCCTTTGCTTTATCTATAAAATACTACCACTATTCCATGTGGGTTATAGTATTAATTTAGATTTTATATGAAATACTTTTTACATTTCCTGGTGAATTGCATGGAAAAAAGAGAGCTACTTACATATCCTCTGCATAGTCATTCTGAAAGACTTCAGTTAATTCAAAGCATAAAAATAGCCCTAACACTTGGAAAACAAGAACATTGCCATCCAGTTGTTTTTTTATGCTGAATGGCTAGATAATTTAGTAGAATTACTAGATATATTGGAATATATTTTAGGTTTTTATTTTCAGTTTAAAATAAACTAGATGGGTGATGAGCAGTTGGTCTTATAAATTATTTTTAATTAGCATACAAAGTAGCAGGTTTCCTTATGACATTTCCTACATAATTAGTTTGGTTTTCTACTCTCCTCCCACACCTACTCATCTCTCCCATCTCCTTGCCCTCATTCTCCACTTATAAAACCTAGCTCCAGTATTTCCCCTTTCTACTTTATGTCACATGTTCTATTACTGTCCTTACTCTCTTTTCTAAAACTATTTCCCCTCTTATGAATCCCTATCTACACTCACACTCACTCCTCTGTAAGTATACATATATAAAAATTAGAAACTAGGATCCACATATGAGAAAGCATGTGTATAGTTCACTCTTTTACTTTTTTCTCTTTGTGAGCCCACAAGCCAGCTCCAAAATAAATCAAACGGAGTCTTATTCTTTCTTATTAATGTCTGGCCTTAGCTTGGCTTGTTTCTAGCCAGCTTTTCTTAAATTATCCTGTCTGCCTTTTGCCTCTAGGCTTTTACCTTTCTCTATTTCTGTATATCTTTCTTTACATCTTACTCCGTGGCTTGCTGTGCAGCTGGGTGGCTGGCCCCTGATGTCCTCCTCTCTTTCTCCTTTATTTGCTCCTCAATCATTTCTTCCCAGATTTGTCCTCCTATTTATTTTATCTGCCTACCAGCCTCGCCTGTCCTTTCTCCTGCCTTGCTATTGGCCATTCAGCTCTTTATTAAACCAATCAGGTATTTTAGTCAGGCAGATTAACACAGCTTCACAGAGTTAAACAAATGCAACATAAAAGCATGCAACACATCTTTGTATCATTAAACAAATATTCCACAGCATAAACAAATGTAACACATCTTAAAATAATATTCCACAACACATGTGTGTCATTTGTCTTTCTGAGTTCAAGTTACATCATTTAATATAATATTTTTTCAGTTCCATCTATCTGCCTCTAAATTTTATAGCTTAATTTTTCTTTACAGATGAGTAAAATTCCATTGTGTCCATGTGCCACATTTTCACTACCCATTCATCTTTTGATGAGAATCTAATTTCCTTGTTATTGTGAATAGAGCAACAAGCAGCATGGATGGCCAAGTATTTTTTTTTTTTGTAGGCTATGGAATCCTAGTATACATCCAGGTATATTATAGCTATATTACACAGTAGTTCTATTTTTAGTTTATTGAGAAAACCCCACACTATTTTCCACAATGACAGGATCAGGTTACATTCCCACCAACAATGAGTAAGTGTTTTCTCTTTATTCACATCTTTGCCAGCATTCTATGCTTTATTTTCTTGATATGATTCTGATTAGTGTAAGTTGAAATCTCAACTTACATTAATTTTAATTTTCATTTCCTATGGCTTTCACTTGTGCTTCTTCTTTTGAGAAGTATTTGTTCAGTTCATTGTCCCACTTATTCATTTGCAGGGATGGGGTTGGTGTTTTACTTTTGTAATTCTTTATATAGTCTAGACATCAAACCCTGTCTGAAGTATAGCTAGCAAAGATTTTTCTCCCATTATTCATGCTTTCTCTTCACTCAAATGATGGTTTCTTTTGTTGTATAGTTTTCTAATTTTATGTCACCCAACCTGTCAATCCTTGAGACTATTTCTTGTGTCTTGCCTATACTTATAGTTTGAAGTGTTTTTCCTATGATTTCTTCTAGAAGTTTTAACCTTTAGATGAAATTAAAAATCTTAATTTAAGATTTTAAATTAAAGTCTCTTATCCATCTTGAATTGATTTTTATGAAGGGTAAGAGATAAGGATCTACTGTCATTTTTTCTGCAGAAGATACTAAGTTTTCAAGCATCATTTGTTGAATCAACCATTTTATTCTACTGTACGTTTTCTTTTACATATTTATCAAAACTTATCTTCTATTATATTAGCTACTCTTAATATAGGTCTTGGAATTCATAGGTTTTCTCATATAGGTCTTGGAATTCATGGTTTATTTAAATCATGTTTATGATTGTAATTTTGGAATGCTGGTTCTCCAGCTTCCAAGTATATCATAGTGATTAACTCAAATGTATTTTCATGAGTCAATATGACTTGAAACTTACTGGTTACCACATAGGGAGTTGAATGTAACAAAAAACATAGGGATGTTTACAATTTCAAGACTATTGTTTTAGTAATTCAAAAAATTTCTCATCCCTTTGACAACATGCCAAAGATAACTCAATATTGTCTTGAAAAATATAGTCTACTTTTCTATGAGGAGAGATTGTAAGGAGCTTTCATTCAGAGACCACCTCTGGTCTCCATTTCCCAGACATCCCTCTCTTCATCCCCTGACAAATGGAATCAAATGTATCATGCCTTGCAAGCATCACTGAAACTAATTGACTTTTAGGAAAAGTACCCTGATGGCAACTATTCATTCTCCAGGCTGGGTATATTCAAACTATATATCATTGTTTTTGTTCTGCTTATAGAGCATGCTTTGATGTTTTACTTCTTTGTGTGTGCTTTCAGCAGGCATTGAAGAGATTGAGTTAGCCCAGAAGGAATCATTTGTTTAAGAGATATTGTTTGGGTATAAAAAACAAACAAACAGTGCATCTGAGAAGCCTATACAGTGTGTGTCATTTTCTCACTATTTTAGCTGCATTGTACATTAGAAGTGGATTAATTTTTGTGGCAATCTCTGTACCATATTTGTACAAGACTAGCAATTTTCTGATAAAAATTTCCAAAGATTTATATAACCAGAAACTAGAAACTGACCCTGGAGGTTGAATGATAAAATTGGCACATCTACCAAAGACATTGGGAAGAAGAGATCATTTGAGGCAGATGTGGTAGCAGGTTTTTATGGGAAGCAATGCTCATTGTCTGTCTTCAAAATTAAAACACTCAATTTCTCTAATTTTGAACAGCATGTAAAACTACCTACCTTTCCCACATTGATCCTCCTTTTGTAGATTCAATAATGTTTCATATTCATTGAGTGGGATCTCCATGGCCTCCATAAACAAGACAACAAGTCATCAATGACCTTTGTTCCCAGGAACCTCAGTGACCTCATATGCAAAGGGGAGAAATATTCTCCCATTAGTTCCTCTAACCACATTAAAATAGCATCCAAGAATGATTATTAAACACCCAGAAGATCAGTTTTATACCACTTTGGTACTTTTAACTACTGTATAATATTTCAATAGCTAGATAGAACTCAATGAACTTGGACATAGATTTTAGCCAGCCCTTGAAATAGTTGATATCTAACCTTGTCAACTTTAATACAATATATGATCTCTAAATCTCATTCTTTATATTCCTTAAACAACTTACTCAGGGCTTCATAACTTGCAAAACCTTTACAATCTTCTTTATTCTGGAGCTATTCAGTCATCATCATCTTCACGCATCTACATCCTTCTTTACTAAGTCATTTCCACATTTATATTCTTCTAACATGTTCTTTTATGTACTCCTTCCTTTTTCTAATACCATGACACATAGGAACACTAACAAATGTGTTTATGATATGTTGTGAGAATTTTCTCCCTGGTGGAGGGAGAGGAAAGAATGCCTATTCCATCTTTGTAAGTCTCAGTGACATTGAAAAGTGCAATTTCACCAAGTCTACCCTAGGGAACCAATGAGTTTATTGAGCTTATTTGCTGAGCATAGTTGAAAAGATACTTACAAGGGTTTTGATACTGTGGTGGTTTGAATCAAAATGCCCCCACCCCAAGTCCCATAGGAAGTGGCACTAAAGGAGGTGGGGCCTTGTTGGAGTAGGTGTGGCCTTGTTGGAAGAAGTGTGTCGCAGTTGCTTTCTGCTGCCTGGTGAAATCTCAGCGTTTTCTCCAGCACAATGTATGCCTTCAGGCCACCATGCTTCCTGCCATGATGATAATGGACTAAACCCTCTAAAACTGTAAGCCAACCCCAATGAAGTGTTGCTGTAGTCACGGTGTCTCTTCACAGCAATAGAAACTCTAAGATACCCCAAAGCAGCCAAGCTAAGGACAAACCTATCCTCCACATTGGCTGGAGACTTGTGCCAAATTCAACTGCAAGTCTCTTGTTAATGTAAATCAATGGGTTCAGTTTTAAAGGAAGTATACAAATTCAGAAGGAGGCTAATCAGCCAATGTTGCATAAGAGGAACATGGGGTAACTCAAGAATATTATAAACAAAACCCACAGTGGCATTAGGACTGATAACCACAGCCCCTTGTGTGGAAAGTGTTGGATTCTCAAGATCTGAAGCAACATCTTCCCAAAGGCCCCAGCCCCAGCCCATTACAAACTCTAACAAGCATATTCTGGGTATTAGACATGGAGCTCTGTTTTTGCCGGTTTTTTTTTTTTTTTTTTTTTTTTTTTTTTTTTTTTGTCAGTGCCTTTGAACACTGTGCTGTGTTCCTTCTGCTCACCTGGTCCTGTCACTCAGGCTTCAGTAGCCAATCAGAGCCTCCAGAGAACCCGCCCGTCAGATGGGAGGGTTCTTCCGGGAGCCAGGCTTCTGGTTTAGCTCTCCTGAGGAAGTCGGAGATCGTTGCTGTGTACTGTGCCTTGGGTTCTGGAGAAAGCACGGGTCAGCTCAGCAGCCGCACCATGGTGAGCGAGGCGTTGCTTTCCACAGACAGGGAGGAGCGGTGGGCCAAGGTGAGTGAAGGGCTATTGCCCCCATGTGGGGAGGAGTGGCCGGCCATGGTGTGTGAGGGCTGCTGTCCCTATGCTGGGAGGAGTGGCTTGGTCTTGTGTGAGGGGCGGCTGTCCGAAGACTAGGTGGAGCAGCCGGCTGAGGCTTGAAAGCCCGAGTGGTGCGTCCTCCCATGGCTAGGTGGGATCCAGTGGCCAGACACAGAGTTCGCGTGTTCTGGCCTGGTCCTGCCTGGTCCAGCATGGTCCTGTGTGATCCCTGCAACTCCCTGGGCCAGGCTGGCAGCCACTGAACAACTTCACTCCCTGGACTGTGTCTGCGGAGAGCATTGGGAGAACTGTGCTTAGAAATCTTTGTTGAGATCACTGTGAAATGCTAGTGCTTGTAGTGCTTATATTGTCACATGTGGAGAGACATCACCAAATTTGCCAAACTTGGAGAGTACTGGTCTCTCTTCCAGAAGTTCTGCACTTTTAACACTTAACATTTAGGTTTAAGATCCATCTGGGGTTAATTTTGTGGAGCTTGTAAATGGTATCTCCAGTGTAGATTAGTGTCCCACTGCTAAACTGTAATGTAGAAGAGTAGAATTGATGGTATAAGGATTTACCAATTCTTAGGAGACTTGGAGTCACACAACGTAGAATTTAGGAAGGAGAGGGCTGCATCCCAAATACCCCAAAGATAAGATAAGTAATATGCTAACCATGCCTGTTAGAGATTAGTGTGATAAGATGTAAATGTTTGTTCACCAGGATTAATCAGCCATTAAGCTATATTCTCATAACAAATGAGACAACCCTGATTTACAACCTCCCAAAAGGCCCACCTCCCCATCAAAGGCCTCTAACATGCTTCTCAAGGGGCAATTACAGGGTCACAACCAACATTAAGTCTTGGTCTGCCATGAAGGTATAGTAATTCTAAAACAGCTGCGTCTCCAGCCATTTTCAAAAGTGGTTTTGCGTCAAGGTCTCTGATGTTGATTGAAGTGGATGTGAACACTGTCTGGAGCCCCACAAGGCATTGCCCTTGCTGCCCTTCTGACTAGCCATCCAAAATTCTTGGATTATAGGTCTGTAGCACTACAGAGTTTTAAAATTACCAGTTTGAGTCACATAGTGGGCTGTACTTTGAGGTAACAGGAAAATGATTTGTGTGTGGAGCATGGCTTCTCCTTTCAGACCAGAAGAGGAGGAAGTGTACTGGGTATATACTGCAGGGGGAAACAGACTGAAGTTTAAGGCAGAGAGTTACAGGGGTCTCCATTACAAAGGACTTGATGGAGCACTCTGAATGACTTTCTATGTAATTTCCTATCATGCATTAATTCCTGTGATGATTTATTGTGTACCCTAATAAACTTGCCCGAGGATCAGAGGACAAAGCCAGCCACTAGATTAGACATAGAAATCAGGCAATGGTAGCACAAACCCTTAATCCTATCACTCAGGAGGCAGAAATCTGTCTGGATCTTTGTGAGTTCAAGGCCACACTAGGCTACATGAGGTTGATCCAGGATAGGAGAGAAACAGAGCCAGG
The DNA here is from genome assembly GCF_049852395.1 of Peromyscus maniculatus bairdii. Taxonomy (NCBI): domain Eukaryota; kingdom Metazoa; phylum Chordata; class Mammalia; order Rodentia; family Cricetidae; genus Peromyscus; species Peromyscus maniculatus. The sequence goes on from NC_134867.1 coordinate 68,316,013, forward strand.
CAGTGGTGGCACACACCTTAAATCTCAACACTTGAGATCTCATGCCTTTGCTTGGGAAGCACACATGCCTTTAATCCCAGGAAGTAAAGTGGCAGGGTGGAGAAAGGTATATAAGGCAGTTCAGCTAAGACTCTTCCGGGTGAGGACTCAGGATTTCAGTCAGAGGTTTTGTGGAGTTGGTGAGGTAATAGGTGGTGGCTGTGGCTTGCTTTGCTTCTTTGATCTTTCAGCTCTTGCCCCAATATCTGGTTTTTATTGTAAGACCTTTTAAGATTTAAACAGCAAATTCCTTCCATGTGAATGAAAACAGACAGAATATGTGAGTATACAGTATAGGGAGGATAGCTTGGATTACTAAGTATTCAGTTTCCAATTAGCAAACCCTTCTATGCAGATGTGTGTGTGCAGTCTGAGTTGACAAAGTTAAGTCAGCTGAGAGGTTTGAGACGAAGGCTTACAGCACTCAGTGGCTAACATTTTACATGTAACAAAAGTCATACAGTCTCTTATTAATGGCATTCTCTACCAGGGAAGTACCTACTCTGTTTCAAAGTCAGTATACCTAAGTGTTCTTCCAATTATTTTTATCATTTTAAAAAGTCAATTATTGGTACCATTGTTTAAATTTCACTTTCTTTAAATGCATTATTGTCCTAGTCTCTATTTGTTTCTATTTATCAATGTTTCCCAGTTTAAGAATTTTATTCCATTTTTTCTTATGTGCTATTTGCTTGTTTGTTTATTTATTTATTTATTTATTTATTTATTTATTTATTTATATCAGTTTAGAGCAGGGGTTCTCAACTTGGGGGTCACAGCTCCTTTGGGGGATCACATGATCCTATCACAGGACTAGCTTAAGACCACGGGAAAACGCAGATATTTCTATTACAATTCATAACAGCAAAATTATAGTTGTGAAGTAGCAGTGAAAAATAATTTTATGATTGGGGGAGTCACCACATCATGAGGAACTGTATTAAAGAGTCACAGCATTAGGAAGGGTGAGAACCACTGGTTTAGATCAATGTTTCCTGTAGCTCATGCTTGCCTCACACTATTTAATTGAGAATTGCTTTGAACACCTACCTAATCCTCCCTCTGCTGCCCAGTACTGGAAAGACAGTCCTGCAACTCCTTCCAGGCTGGGCCTTGACTGGTCTATGGGAAGGAAAAATAGTGAATGAGTATCCTCCAACTTCTCTAGATTTTATTGAGAATTTATAAATGAAGTGGGACCTGTGTGACTGACCAACTATAAAACAGGTGTAGTCACAGCACAGAAAGGGATAGGCAAAAAGGAGGGTGGAAGCTTTTGTGCTTTGACAGTAGTTGACATTATCAGTGAGTAGTGAGGGAATCAATTTTAGATGTTCCATAAATATCCTAACTGGCCATTGCTTGGGTCCACAGACCAGGTAATCAAGAATCTGGATAAAAAACTGAACTTACCATGAAACCAAAATTACTGTAGTTACGCCAGTTCAGTCTAAATAGAAGAACTGGATAAAATGTCACCCTGCCTAATATGACTGTGTTTTCCAGGTTTAAGATGTACAGCATGAGAGAATGGCATGGGCAGTGCTTGGTGTGCTCTAAGACAAATCCCTAGTCTCTGGAGGACATGGCCATAAAGCCTGTTTCAACTTTTTAACATAATTTTTGGGAATTATAATTTTATCATTTCCATTTTCTCTTCTGTCTCCAAGCCCTCCTATAGACCCTTCATTGTGTTCTATCTAATCCATAGCCTCTTTTTGTTTAACAACAACAGTTACTGTTTGAATGGGACCTGAGTTTGGTTGTAGGACCTCCCAGCTATGAGACAAAGGATTGGCTTCACTATACATTGAGTGTGTAATGGAATGTGCACACATAGGATCCTGTGCCTTGGAAGAGGAACAGGAAGTGCTCTGGGAGATTGGAGGATTTTACTAAACTACAAATTTCCCAAATTAGGACCCTGTCTGACCATAGTGTGGAAGGGTAGAGCTGGAAGGGCTTGTGTGGTTTGAGTCATTTGATCTCTGCTAACTCAGTAGGGAAACTGCCAATGTTCTGAAGCCCAGCTGGGTAGTCCAAGATAATGAGGGACTTTGGGGAAGGCTTAGCAATCAGGAGCACCAAGGAGGTAGCTTTCCAGGAGTTTCCACTTGTTCTGCTGTAGGGAGCTGAAAAGGAAAACCACAAGCCATGCCATGGTGAGTGTGGGGGCCACTGTCCCCAGATAAAAGAGCAAGTTGGCTGAGCTGTCAAAGCTGCTTGGACTGGGATGGACCATGAGCCAAACTGAGGTTCTCTTGGTCCCTGTGGTGACCTGGTCAGTGGCCCTCAACCTCTGAGCTTTGTTGAGTGTAGATTTCCTGGGGATGAGGAAGCTCTGCCATCCTGACATGGGAGACTATGAACTTGTAATATCACTGTCCAGTGTGCACACACACTCATTGCTTTTGTTGTGCAGTGGGAAGAAAGATTGGAAAACTGAAGAAGGTCTGGTTTCTAGAAGTTCTAAATGTTACATTCCACTTTTTGGTTTGTCTTTCAAATGTTACAGATAGTTTAGAAACTGGTAGAGATGGGGTGGTAGGCATCATCTTTCAGCAATACATGATTAGAATGTTTTCTACTTTCTGCTACTGCCAGCCACCATGGTGGGATTCAATGAAATTGAGTTCCAGGGCACAAAAGGAGTTTCTGAGCTGTAGAGGTATCTCAGGTTTGTATGATATTGGGCAGGTGAATAGGGCAGATGCCATGCATGTCTTGTGACATAATCCATGCGACAGAAAGCAGACATTAAATTATTCCTAAGCATTGTTGTGTGATTGGGCATCATTGGTGCTGGGTTTACCTGAAACCATAAGGTGACATGAGGGACTGTAGAGCCACCGTAGGCTCTGAAAGAGATCACCTCCATTTGCAGAGAGGGCTCTAGAGCATGTGGCCTTTCTGGAAGAAATATCAATAGCTGGAGGGTCAGCAAGTTAACAGTTTATGGGTCACTTTGAGTTAATTTTGTTGGAGTTGTGAGATCTGTGTTTATTTAATTTCTATACACATTGAACCTTAGGTAACACTGGTCAAGATCACACTTTTCCTGACTGAGTTTCCTTTTGTCTTTTGATTAAAAGTCGACTCTATATTCCTGCTTTTGTTCTTGGCTTTTTCTCTCCATCTTCTTTACTCTTTCAACAAATATTGTACACATTCTTGATTATTGTAGCTTTTGCAGTAAATATAGAAGTCAGATTGTATCAATGTGTGTAATGATTTTCATAATCCCATTGAGCATTCTCAGTGTTTCCACTTTGCATATAGCTTTAGAATCAGCTTTCTTCTTATAAACTGTCTGGTATTGTCTTTGGATTCAATTTATGGTGCAAATTGACCATAAACAACATCTTAATATTAATGCACCATGTTCCCAAGGATCATTTATATACTTTATTTATTTAGATTTTGTTGTTGTTAATCCATGAAAGACTTTTAGATTATTGGTTAAAAAGTATTATGGGCTTGGTAGGTCACTCAGCATAGATTATTCTTGGGAATGACATGATTTCAGATCTCAGCACCCAAATCAGGAGGATCATAACCATCTGCTACTCCAGGTTCAGGGGTTCTGATGGCCTTTTTTCCGGTGTGTTACCTGTACACATATGGAAAACATTCAAACATACAAACATACACATAAAAAAGGGAGATATATTTGTTTCCAAAAGTTCTTGTGATTTATAAAGAATTAGAGCAAAACAGGTTGCTTTAGGTGTATAATACAAATCATACATTGTTTCTTTAAAAATCTGTTATGTTGCATTTGGTTTGGAAAAGTTTTCCTTTCTTCACTCTAATGCAGACTTACATCTAATCATCAATCATAGGAAAGTGATCCTAACTTTTGTGAACAAGAAGGTAGATATGCATAGTTAATATAACAAAACTTATATTTCATTATGTAGATGATCATTGTACATATTTCATACTCTAAATTCCCAACTATGGTCCTAAACTTATCTCACCAATGCTGCTCACCTCTATCTTAGCTTAAGTTCAGGTTTCTTCTCTAACAGAAGTCTCTGATTCAAGGGTCAGGATCCGGGTTGAGATACTATAGCCCCAGGGCTGATCAAGATGATGTCTCTCCAGTTGATTGGCTTGATCTGTTTGGGAAGCATCCAGGCAGTGGGACTGGGTCCTGTGCTCAGTGCAGGAGTTGGCTGTTTGAAACCTGGGGCTTATGCAGGGACACTTGGCTCAGCCTGGGAGGAGGGGACTGGACCTGCCTGGATTGAGTCTACCAGGTTGATCTCAATCCTTGGGGGAGTCTTTGCCCTGGAGGAGATGGAAATGGGGGTTGGGCTGGGGAGAAGGGGAGGGGGGCAGGAGGGGGGAGAACAAGGGAATCCGTGGCTGATAAGTAGAATTAAATTATATGGTAAAATAAAATAAAATTAAATAAAAAAAAAGATCATGTATCTCCACATGTGCAGAGTAGAGCGTTGCTCATGGTCTCTATTTATATATTGTCCAGTGGGCATCATGTGGTTCTAGGACTGTGCCTGATTATCTGGAGTGAGTGATATCACTGGATTCTGGTTTTCAGGTATAGCCTTGGATGTAGTGTAGTTCATGATTAAGCTGTTTTTACATGTCTAAAAGGCTTTTTTTCAGCATCTAATGAGATAATCATGTGTTTTTTTTTTTTGTTTGTTTGTTTTTTTTCAGTTTATTTCTATGGTGGATTACATTGACAGATTTTCATATGTTGAACCATCCCTGCATCTCTGGGATGAAGCCTACTTGATCATGGTTGTTGATTTTTTTTTTTTTTCATGTGTTCTTTGATTCGGTTTGCCAGTATTTTATTGAGTATTTTTGCATCAGTGTTCATGAGGGAGATTGGTCTATAATTCTCTTCCTTTGTTACGTCTTTGTGTGGTTTGAGTATCAGGGTAACTGTAGCCTCATAAAAAGAATTTGGCAATGTTCCTCCTGTTTCTATTGTGTGGAACAATTTAAGGAGTATTGGTATGAGCTCTTTGAAATTCTGATAGAATTCTACACTGAAACCATCTGGTCCTGGGGTTTTTTTGGGGGGGGGGGTAGGGAAGAGTTTTAATGACTGTTTTTATTTCTTTAGGGGTTATAGGTCTATTTGAGTTGTTTGTCTGTTCTTGATTTAATTTTAGTTTGTGGTACCTATCCAGAAAATTGTCAATTTCTTTCAGATTTTCCAATTTTATGGAGTACAGGTTTTTGAAGTATGACTCAAAGATTGTCTGAATTTCCTCAGTGTCTGTTGTTATATCCCCCTTTTCATTGCTGACTTTGTTAATTTAGATATTCCTTCCCTTCCTTTTGGTTACTTTGGATAAGGGTTTGTCTGCCTTGTTGATTTTCTCAAAGAACCAACTCTTTGTTTCATTGATTTTTGGTATTGTTCTCTTTGTTTCTATTTTATTGATTTCAGCCTGGAGTTTATTTCCTGTCATCTACTCCTTCTGGGTGAGTTTTCTTCTTTTTGTTCTAGAGCTTTTAGGTGTCCTGTTAAGTCACAAGTGTGAGATTTCTCCAAATTCTTTATGTAGGCAGTGCTCTGAACTTAGCACTGCTTTCATAGTGTCCCTTAAGTTTGGATATGTTATGGATTCATTTTCATTGAATTCTAGACATCTTTAATTTCTCTATTTATTTCTTCCTTGACCTAATGGTAATTCAGTTGAGAGTTGTTCAGTTTCCATGAGTTTGTGGGCTTTCTGTAGTTTGTGTTGTTGAACCCTAACTTTTATCCATGGTGATCTGATAAGATACAGGGGGTTATTCTAATTTTTTTTTTTTGTATCTGTTGAGATTTGCTTTGTGACTGAGTATGTGGTGAATTTTAGAGAAGGTTCCATGAGATGCTGAGAAGGTATATTCTTTTGTGTTTGGGTGAAATGTTCTGTAGATGTCTATTAAGTCATAATATCTGTTAGTTCTTTGTTTCTCTGTTAAGTTTCTGTCTGGCAGATCTGTCCATTTGTGAGAGTAGGGTGTTGAAGTCTCCTACTATTAATGTGTGGAGTTAGATGTGTGATTAAGTTTTAGTAATGTTTCTTTTAGAAATATTGGGTCCCCCTGTATTTGGGCATAGATGTTGAGAATTTATACTTCATCTTGATGAATTTTTCCCTTGATGAATATGAAATGTCCTTCTCCATCTCTTTTAATTAATTTAGTTTGAAGTCTATTTTGTTAGAAATTAGGGTAGCATACTGGCTTGCTTCTTAGGTCCATTTGATTGAAAATCTTCCCAACCCTTTATTCTGAGGTAATGTCTGTCTTTGACGTTTTTGATGTTGAGGTGTGTTTCTTGTATGCAGCAGAAGGATGTATCCCGTTTTCGTATCCATTCTCTGCACCTGTGTCTTTTTATTGGCAAATTGAGCCCATTGATATTAAGAAATATTAATCCCCAGTGGTTGTTAATTCTTGTTATCTTTTTGGTTTTGGTGGTAGTAGGTGTGTGTGTGTGCGTGTGCGTGTGCATGTGCATGTGCGTGTGTGTTTTCTTTCTTTGGGTTTCCTGGTTTGAGATTATCTATTACCTGTGTTTTCATGGGTGCAGCTAACTTCCTTAGGTTGGAGTTTTCCTTCCAGTACTTTCTATAGGGCTGGGTTTGTGGATAGGTATTGTTTAAAACTGGTTTTGTCATGAAATTTCTTGTTATCTCCATCTATGGTGATTAAAAGTTTTGCTATAATATAACAGATACCAAAACTCCATTCTTTCATAGTTTTTAAAGCAGGAATGGAACATCATACCATAAAATAATCTTTTTTTTTTTTAATTCAGAATTTGGTTCTTAGTATAGAATTGGCTGGAATGGATCTTGATATTGTAGACCAGGCTGGCCCAAACCCACAGAGACCCACCTGATTCTTATAAAATCATTCTCTATTCTAGAACTCAGTATATCTTCGAAGTTCGTTATACATGTACATGTAGTGTCTACTTTTTCTTTGTCTTTCTTTGGGACAGGGCCTTACTATGTGATTACCCCACAGCCTCAACCTCCTGAGTTATGGGATTAGAAAAATGATCTACAGTTTTTGGATCTGTTTTTATTTTCATTGTGTCCAAAAACAAAATAAAAGAAAGTTTTGAGAGGATTCTTACAATTTTAGAAAACTTAAACAAGAAATTTAAGAATGGTACAAACAGCATAGAAAGAAAGCTGTGGTAGGGATTCCATGAATCTACTCATAGAACTTCAGTCTTGGAATATCAATTCCTATCCTCCAAGAATTAGAGTGAATAAGTATTTTTGGAGTATGTGGTAGATGCCATTTTTTTATGTTGAGCAATGTTTCTGTTGAATATTTATTAGTTCCTAAATTTGTGGGACTTCAGTAAATTATATATTCCATTACTTAAAATTGTTTTCAGGAGACAGGAAAACTGCATGTTTTAGAGAGTAAATATTGCATTGAAAGAATTTCAAGTTTCTAGCTATATGATGTTTTCTATTTCATCCATTCTGGAAATCTGTTCTCATCATCTCATATATTCAATGGGTATGTTGAGCATGCCTCATGAGAAAATCTGTAAACTTGTCAAAATGTTGAAAAGCCTTATGGATGATACAAGCTTAGCTGGTAAAGTCTAAAGAGATACCCCAAACATCAAAAGGTACTGAAAGCTTTTGTTTTGGAGAATTACTCATTACTGATCATTTTGGAAATAATTTAAATTTTCTAGATATAATTTAATAATATCAGGGTCTTTTTTAATAGATGATATTCAGAGTGGCCTTACGCTCTTTGAGGTTTTAATTTAAAGAGTGTTTTGAATTAACAATAGAAACTACTGAGATACAATTGACCCTAATGTTGACATTGGAAAGTAGCATAAACAGTATCTATATTATTTCAATTTTACAAAGGAGGAAATGGAAAACTATTGATAGGAGAGTCTGGAAATTTTCTCTATGCTGGTAAGTTCTAAACTCAGAAGTGAGACAAACAGAAAACTTATTTGGTAGTGTTTACTATGGGATGAATTAGTTTAAAACTTGGCTTTGATCCTCATAATACCTTTATTAAACTATCCTCAGTGATTAGTTTTTACCTAACTAATTGTAATGTCAAATTTAGGACTGTGGGCATTTTAGTACTGTATACATGTATAGCTCTAGGCCAGGTTGTTACATGCTAGTGTTTTCTATTTAAAGAGATGTTTCAAACCTTGCCCTTCTTATGATAAAGCTTCTTTATTATATTTTAACAAAAGGAGTTGAAAATTTGGTACCGAATTTAATACACTAATAATTGTATTTCAAGCTGGGCGGTGGTGGCGCACGCCTTTAATCCCAGCACTCGGGAGGCAGAGCCAGGCGGATCTCTGTGAGTTCGAGGCCAGCCTGGGCTACCAAGTGAGCTCCAGGAAAGGCGCAAAGCTACGCAGAGAAACCCTCTCTCAAAAAAAAAAAAAAAAAAAAAATTGTATTTCAATAATTTGATTGACTAATAAGTATTTTTGGTCTAGTGAAAACATAAATACTTTTCTTTTTTAAAAAAAAAAAACTCATGCTTTAAAACAACACAGAGAATTGCATTCATTAAATCTTCTCATTTGAGTTAAAAAAATCACAGGAAATATTTTTTTGTTAACAGAGTGAGGCTGAAATATAAGTAGTCTGATTTTTTTGTTTTTGTTTTTGTTGACACAGGGTTTCATTGTAATAGCCTTACCTAGTCTTGATCCTTCTGCCCCAGTGCCCTCACTTCTTTCCCTTTTTATAAATTGCAGTAGGATATTCGTGTGTAGGGGCATGTGTAGAAGTCAGAAGTTACTTCTCCCTGATACCATGTGGTGCCTGGGCATCAAACTCAGGGCAGGCTTGACAACAAGCCCTCTCCCCTCTGAGCTTTCTCACCAGCTGCTCAGTAGTGCTTTTATTTTTTCATCTTTTTAAAACAGTGACCCATGCTGGCCTTGAATTTTGATCCTCCTGCCTACAGTTTTGAAGTGTGGGAACCATATCCACAATCTGCATTCTTAGTGTTTTAATGTTTCAACTCTGGTACTTTTTCTTAATTTTAGAAAACACATAGGCACATGCATGGCCTAAATATGTGTGCTTGTCAGTTTTGATATTTGAACAATTATAACAAGCCATTTGTCTTATAGATTTTTGTCAAGTTATTATTTTTACAATTCTGCTTTATTTTTAGAGAAATTGCTATTAAGTGTAATTTTTTTGAATTCCATTCTATAATACTAACGTTTGATGGCCCACTTTGACTGTTTAAGACAGTCTGAAACTAATTTCTATTTAACTAGGTTAAAACATATTAGTGTAATATACTTAAGGGCTTCTGCTTTATAAGTCACAAAAAAGTTATGATTGTTATATTTGCTGAAAATGTAACTTTTCTTGTGTGTGTATGCAGTGTGATTTTTGGGTAGAGTATCATTTGACTGATGCTAGAGTGAGGATGACACTAAGCTGGTACCTTTGAGAAACTATAACAAGTGGTGTGACACTAATTGTCAATCATTCCAGGCCTTGTATTTCAGGTTTATATGTCCAGTCTCCTTTAAGGGTTTCTGTTACAACTGATAATTGCAAAGTCCTTTTTCACTCTCATCTGCTCACATAGCCACCTTTGAAACCACTTTATTGCTTGTCCTGGTCTACTGGTGAAATTATTCAAAATCTTTAGTTCACTATTGTTGAAAGTATCAAACTAGAATATTCCCTATACATAAAACTTCATTTCTGCCCTTGGATTATACTTCAGGTTGAACTCTTACTGGTACCTAGAATAGATGATTTTCATCCTCCCTGCCATCTCCTATAGTGATTCTGTAAGAGCTCCTTGGTTGTTTTTGTTTTTGCTTTTCCTTCTTGCTACACAGTTATTTTCCATATAGGAACCAGAGTGATTTACTTAAAATGTTGTGCCACTCATGCCACTCTGAGGTTAAAGAATTTTTCAGTGACTTGAAATTTTTAGGCCTACTCTTACTATCCTGAATAGAATTTTGTTATTGTTGTTTTGTTATCTAGCCCAGACTGGCCATTGATTCATGGCAGTTTTCTTCCCCAGCTTCTGAGTGCTGGGGTTATAGGCCATGAATAGTTACAAGTTAGTGTCAGATCTGAGGAGCTATGTAGCTAGAGTTTTCCTGCCTTGCCCACAGTCAGGACAAATCTCTGTCACCCGCCAGTCCCACAGCCGCTCAGACCCAACCAAGCAAACACAGAGACTTATATTGCTTACAAACTGTATGGCCGTGGCAGGCCTCCTGTTAACTGTTCCTATATCTTAAAGTAACACCAGCATCTTCACATGCTGCTTGTCCTGGCAGTGGCTGGCCGCTGGCTGGCGGCGTCTCCTTCTGCCTTCCTGCTCTTTTATCTCTCCTCTCTGTTAGTCCCTAGTGCCTAGCCACGACCAATCAGGTTTTATTTATTGACCAATCAGAGCAACTTGACATACAGACCATCCCCCACTACAGCCAAGTGCAGACCATCTCAGACACCTGCACTCAGGCCCATGGTCCTAATCATCCTCTATGCAAACCTGCTGGGTAACGCCACAAGGAACCCAAGAAGGGCTCCTACAGGACATACATTAACATCCCACAGCAGAGCTAGGTTTACTGCTTCTTGTAGAGTTAGAAAGGAAAATGGTTGAGCCAATGAGAGCTATGTAACAGAGACTGCAGAGACTGAGGGCATTTGTTCACATCCATTGTGCCATTCACACATTTGAGGGGGAGGGAGTTGATATGGGGGATTTAAAACCAAAAACTCAACAAATGTGTAGTAATGGTAACCAAACTTGGCTGCTTTTCAGAAAGAGCTTACTGCAGCTTACTCAACAACTTCTAAGTTACTCTGAATCATAGCAGTTAGGAGATGGAACATAGGAAATGGAATTTTAAAACTGGTTTAATGTGGGTATTTGTAATCTGCAGCTCTAGAGAGTTTCATAGAAGGAGGTACTCTCAACTTGGCATCATGTGGAATCTTCACACTAGAGGGATTATTTGCTAGTACATGCACTCTGTGTTTTAAAGTTTAAGGAATTCTCTGTCACCTGCCTATACCAATGCATAGTAATATCGTTTGTATCCATCTTAAATTGCTCTTTTTTGTGTGGCAAAGACATCTTGCTAATTTCTGGCACTAGAGAAGTTTCTAACGGGTGTAACAGCTGCATAGACCAGTGGATATACTGAACTTGAGTAATGGTAGCCACTGTTGCTTTAGATAAAATTATTAATTTTTTAGATGATAAAGAGATATAATTTATTTACTGATAATCGTTTGTTGGCATGTACAATAATGGGGTAGCTGAGGCTTTAGAAGTAAGTTCTTCTTTCCAATAGAATCCAAATGGGAATGGGGTGAGGTGGGTAGACAGCTTATACAGTAATGTGGTGATATTTTATTTGTACTGAAATGTTATTTTGATTTTATGTTAATAAATAAAGTTGCCCTGGGGTCAGAGCTATTAGAGCCATAGTAAGAGCGTGGTGGTTAGAAGAGCTAGGTAGATTTCTGTGTGTTCAGGGATACAGCCAATATTGGAGACATACGCCTTTAAGACCTGGAGGGCGGTACTTACAGGCAGTGATGAGGCAGTCATGTGGTTGGGTTTACAACCAATGAGAAGGCAGAACAGAAAGATTATTTAAACAGGGACACAGGAAGTACCTCCCTCTCTCGGGGAAGCTAGGAGCACTGCAGGAGGTAAGATTTTATCTCTGAGCTCTGACCTCTCGGCTTTTCTCTTTTACCTTGGCTCTGTGTTTCTTATTTTAATAATACGATTGGTTACATCTACACAGTAAAGTGTTTCCCATTTAAGCATGAAGACATGAGTGTTGTGTCCAACATCCACACACAAAGAGCTAGGATGACAATGTACACCCTCTTTTTCTGGGAAGGCACAGCCCACACAATTCCTGGAAGTCACTGGCTAGTCAGCGTAGCCTACTCTACAAGCTCCAGGTCCCAGTGAGAGACCCTGACTCAAAAACTAGTATGGCACTAGGGAGTCAGAGATGGATAATGGTGGGTAGGTAGAAGCAAAATACTTTGAATACATGTATAGACATTATCATCAACAATAAAAACACCCAAAACCATGGATGACTCACAAGTAATAGTATTAGAAATTGATCTCTGTCTTTTGGCTTACACACACACACACACACACACACACACATCCTAAAAGGGGGACCCATATTTTTTCTGTAATATTTCCATTTATTCATAGTGTACTGAATTCAGCTCAGTTATTAGCCTTTTTACCAACTTGGATAGTTTACAGTTCAGAATAGGGTCATAGGAATGGCAGAAACTCACCATAACTTTCCCCTTACATTCTTTTTCCCTTTTAAATCTTAAGGTAGATCTTGGACCTTTTTTTGGTGTAGAGTGTTCACCCAAATGCAACTTTATCCTGAAATTTAAGTCACTAAAGGCTGGGTCTGAGAAGGGAAGATAGCAACAGTGGCCCAGGGACTTAGGGTAGGGATCCATCACTATGGGAGTGTGAGGTCCTTCTTTCCATCCCCACACCCTTGGCACACACTGCAAAGCAGCCTGGTTTGGCTTTAGTGGCCTTAAAACACAGCTTTCAACTGTATGGGTGGAATTGGTTATTTGTTTCTTTAGGTAACTTTGAGTGACAACTCATATAATGCAGCTTTTGTATAATTAGGCTATACAAGTGGTGGCAGAGCAGGGTGGATCCATCATGTTCTTGTTTTAGTCAAGAGTCCTTGGAAGCAATCTGCTGCATGAACACTTGTGAAAAGGCTCCTCTCATTTATCTTTTTTCTTTATTTTTATTAATTTTTTTCATTTATTTTACATCCCAATTGCAGTTTTCCCTCCCTTCTCTTCTCCCTTCCCCATCCTCTGCCTCCCCTCCCCACATCTGTTCCTCCTCAGTTTCTGTTCAGAAAGGGGCAGACCTCCAATAGGTGTCAACAAAGCATAGCATATCAAGTTGAGGTAGGACTGTGCTCCTCCCTTTAAGGCTTGGTGAGACAACCAGTATGGGGAATAGGTTCCCAAAAGCCAGCTCATACATTAGGGACAGGCTCTGATCCTACTGCTAGGAATACCACAAATAGACCAAGCTACACAACTGTCACACATAGTAGAGGGCCTAGGTAGATCCTATGCAGGCTCCCTACCTGTAGGTCCAGAGATATGAGCTCTGTTCATTTGCTTAGAAATTTCATGATGTCATTGTTTTATATATCTGAGTAATACTCCATTGTATACATGTACCACATTTTCTTTATCCGTTCTTCAGTTGAAGGGCATCTATGTTTTTTCTGTTCTGGCTATTACAAATAATGCTGCCATGAGTGTAGTTTAGTGAGTGTCATTGTGGTATGATTGAGCATCCTTTGGTATATGCCCAAGATTGGTATAGCTGGATCTTGAGGTAGGTTGATTCTCAATTTTCTCAGAAACTGCCATATCAATTTCCAAAGTGGCTGTACAAGTTTGCTCTACCACCAGCAGTGGAGGAGTGTTTCCCTTACTCTACATTCTCTCCAACATAAGCTATCATTAGTGCTTTAAAAAAATTTTATTTATTTGTTTGTTTATTTATTTATTATATATACAGTGTTCTGGCATGTATGCCTACACACCAGAAGAGGGCACCAAATCTCATTATAGAAACTTGAGAGCCACCAATTGGTTGCTGGGAATTGAACTCAATACCTCTGGAAGAGCAGCCAGTGCTCTTAACCTCTGAGCCATATCTCTAGCCCTCATTAGTGTTTTTATCTTAGCCATTCTGACAGGTGTAAGATGGTATCTCAGAGTCATTTTGATTTGCTTTTCTGTGGGATCCCATTTTCAGGTTTCCTAGCAGCTTTACACAGCAGGCCTGCATAGAGAGGATGATTGGACCACGGGCCTGAGTGCAGGTGTTTGTAACTAACAAGGGGGAGGTCTTTTGCTCTACCCCTTGGCATTGTTATAAATAGACCGTTGGGATAAAGTTCTGGGCTGGTAGATAAGGATCCAGGCCCACCCAGGTCTATCCTGTGTTTTCTCTCTGTTTCCCTTTCCTCTATTTCTCTCTTATCCCTCATTCCTCAAGAGTCCCTGGGGTAAATAAGTTTGGGGGCTGGTCCCCCACAGATGGTGCCCAAACAGGGACAAAGAAAAAGAATAAAAAGAAAAAAAAAATAACCGTAGAACTTGGTGAAAGGATTGTGGGGGCATTTCGAGTGTAAGCATGCTGATAAGAAATTAAAAAATGAAGGCAACAGTATTTTATTCTCCGGTGTATAGGTAGGCAGTGAAATACTGCAAGGCTACAGCATAAGATCTCTCTCTCTCTCTCTCTCTCTCTCTCTCTCTCTCTCTCTCTCTCTCTCTCTCACACACACACACACACACACACACACACACACACACATCTATAAAAATAAGGAAGGTAGAGTGTAGCAATATAGTACAGGAAAAACTTAGAAGTGTAAGGTAGTGCAGAAAAAATTTACTTAAGATGAGTTAGGCTACTAGACAGAAAAAACTGAGTCTTTAGGGGCTACGAATGCAAACTGGGGAAAAAAAATCTATCTTCTTTGAGCTTTACAGGCAGAGAAAAGCTCTTCTTTGAGCTTATCAGGTAGAAAAAAGATTCCTATGGAAGCTTTTGGCCTAGGCACAGCTAAAATGCTAAAAAAAGGTGTGGATGGAAACAAAAGTCCTCTGCTCAGTGAGCAGTGCAACACCTTACCTTCAGAATTAGTTCCCTCCAGGCCATGAAGCCAAAAAATGTTAGAGAACAGAAGTCTTAGTCTTTCTCTTTCAAACTAAAAGTTTTCTTAAAAAATATAATCGCTCTCTGTAACATGAATTTTAAAAGGTCTTATTAATAAAAACAAACCCAGGGCCAGGTACTGGGGTGAATACTGGAAGATCAGAGAGACAGAACACAAACCACAGCTGACCTCATCTCGCCAACTTCTCAGCTGATCCTTCATCCTCGAACTGGAAGCCTCTGAGTCCTCACCCGAATGAATCTCAGCTGAACTGCTGCTAAAAGGCTAAAAGCCTAAAAGCGTAACCAGGCTCTAGTTCCTGGTCCTCATGCCTTACATACCTTTCTGCTTCCTGCCATCACTTCATGGGATTAAAGGTGTGTGTCACCATGCTTGTCTGTTTCCGTTGTGGCCTTGAACTCACAGAGATCCAGGCGGATCTCTGCCTCTGGAATGCTAGGATTAAAGGCGTGTGTGTGCCACCATTTTCTGGCCTCTATATCTAATAGCTGTTCTGTTCTCTGACCCCAGATAAATTTATTAGGGGGCACAATGTATTGGGGAACACAATATCACCACATTTCCCCTTTTTTGTCTAAAATTAAAAAAGCTTATAACTAATACAAGAAAAACTATATCCAATAAGTATATACAATATATACAGTCAAGAATTACATTAACAATGTCTAGTCCATTAACATTTGACAGAATCAGACAAAAAACTCCAATATATATATTAACAATGTCCAGTCCATTAACATTTGACAAATTCAGATAAAAAATTTTCATTATTTATCATATTTAAAACAAGTAGTTCCTTTTTAAAAGTAGATTCAGTAATCTCCCTTTTTAATCTTATCATATCCATATTCTCTTTTTTTTGGAGTAGATCCAAAAATCTGCCTTTTATCTTATAATTTCTGTATCTTCCCTTTTTTTCAATTCAATGATCTACCCTTTTCTATGTCTTCTTTTTTCTTTTTCTTTTTTCTTTTTTTTTAAAACAAGAACCCTGTATCACCGGGCAGTGGTGGTGCACACCTTGAATCCCAGCACTCTGGAGGCAGAGCCAGGCAGATCTCTGTGAGTTCAAGGCCAAACTGGGCTACCAAGTGAGTTCCAGGAAAAGGCGCAAAGCTACACAGAGAAACCCTGTCTCGAAAAACCAAAAAAAAAAAAAAAAAAAAAAAGAACCCTGTATCTAATCTCTTTTGTTTAGCTTTTAGTTTTTTTGGGAGGGGATATTTATTGCTTGTACATATTGTATATAGTTATTGTACTTATTGTATATAGTTTTTCTTATATTAGTTATAACTTTTTTTCTTTTTATTAGAATAAAAAGGGGAATGTCATGGTACTTTATTTGTGCTGAAATGTGATATTTTATTTGTATGTTATATAAAATTTGCCTAGAGATCAGAGGTCAGTGAGCCATAAACAGAAGTCAGGCGGTGGTAGCCCATGCCTTTAATCTGATCACATGGCAGGCAGAGAGTCTCTGTGTGGTCAAGGACACAGCCAAGGGTGGTGACACACACCTTTAATACCAGTACCAACCAGAGAGACCTGGAGGTCTGTATAGACAGGAAGTGACTATGAAGTCTTGTGTCTGAGCTTAGAGCTAATGAGAAGGCAGAACAGGAAGGCAATAAAAACACAGATTAGACAGGAAGAAGCTCTCCCTATGGAAGCTACTGCATGGTGGTAGGATAAGGCTAGTCGTGGCTCTTCTCTGATCTCTTCAGCTATTACCTCTGTATTTGGCTCTGTGTTTCTTATTTAATAAGACTGTTTAGAAATTCGTCTACAAAACCCTGTAAAGGGAACTGGAAAGTTTGCTAGCATACCTGAAAGTTTTCTGGGAAATGTAATATCAATGCAGGTTTTAAGCAGTGCCTTATATGGTCTAATAGCTGCACAAGGAATTTTTGCTAAGAGCTTTATGGCAGTTCAATACAAGAATTTCACCTTCAGCCTAAGATGGGGCTTTATGGTAGCTTTTCTGCTGTAACAGAAACATTTGTCTAAATTATGGCACAGGAGAGCTGTTATGAATATGGGTAAAGGGACAGCCTCTGGTTAGAAACCGTTTATCACTGAGAGCGCATCTCTACCAGTTCCAGAATGACTGAGAGAGCTTGGTGGGAAAGATGACTTTGGGGAGTAGCGTTTGTTCCAAAAATGTTACAGTTCTCTAGCATCAAGTGTTACAACTCCATAGCAACAGAACTCACTAAATCCCAGCGTTGAAAGAGCCATTGACAAATCTTACTTCAAACTCTCAAGAACTTTTAGAATAATATCAGAACTTTCCTATGAACTCTGAACTTTACTAAATGATTTGCGTACTTCTGGTCTTGTTAATTGTTTAGTTAAAAAAATTCTTTTCTGAGTGTTAAGAAATATCTAGATGTTTGCGTTAGTGTTAAGTTAGTTCTGTTATATGTAAAGTGATAATAGTTAAGAATCTCTTCTAGATGTTAAGGTTTATAAAGTAGACCTATAGAATGTAACTAAAACTTAGGCAAGGTTTAGGTTTAAGTGAGACTTGGGTAAAGTTTATAAATATAGGTTTAGGGTAGTCCTATAGAGAATTTGCTAAGAGATTCTTCCTAGTGTAAGTTAGTTAAGAGTAAGAAGTAATATATCTCTTTTAGGTATTTGCTAAGTTAGATATTTGAAAAAGTATATGTAGGTTTAGAACATATAGGCTTTAGGTTTAAGGATATGGTGAAGAAAGTAATTTAGAGTAGGTTTTCCCAACCTGGGATGTGGAGAGCAATGTCCATGGTGGACTGTGAACTTGGCAGTTCCAGAAACCATCAATAATAGCAAGAAGCAGTTCCAGAGACCACTAGCTCCAGAAAGTAGCAGCAGAAAGTAGTGTCCACTGCTGAGACCACGGACCTTCATAGCTTCTCAAGCAGCAGATGCCAAGAGCCAGTGAAAGCAGAGCCAGCACTAGTGGCTAGGGTCTGCAGGCTTTCGGACGTGAAGAAGACACAGAGAGAACTGGACACACTAAGCCACAAGAAAGGCAAACAGTGATGCCACACTGTGAGAAAAGTGAACAGCAAGCAGAGCAGTGGTGAACAGCTGTAGCTGAAGTTTTCCTGGTCCTGCCCAGCTCCCATGGCCCTGCGGCTGCTTGGACCCAAGTAAACACACAGAGGCTTATAGTAATTAAAACTGCTCAGTCATTAGCCCAGGCTAAGTATTGACTAGCTCTTACACTTAAATTAATCTGCCTTTTCTCAGTTCTGCCTTCACATCTTGCTTCCCCTGTGTCTGCCTGGTGACTCCTCTTCTGCCTTTCTCCTTCCTCTCTAGTTAGAATGTTCCGCCTAACCCTATTCTGCCTCAACATTGGCCAAATAGCTTTATTTATCAACCAGTCAGAGCAACATATTTCCACAGCATACAAAAAAACACCGCCATCACTTCCTCTTTTTTTTCTATTCAAAAGGAAGGTTTTAACTTCAACATAGTAAAATTACATATAAACAAAACAGTTATCAAGCAAGAATTATAGTTATAATATCTAGTCTATTTATATTTGGCAAAATTAAAAAAGTTATCCCATCCTATATTTGTGAGTCTAAAGTTCCATATCTAATTTATCTTTCATCATAACCAAGGAAAATTATAACTATCTAGTCTTCAACTACATCAAAGACTTCAGAAGGATATAATATTACCTAAGTAAACAGGAAGGGCATTATAAGCAACTTTCAAAAATCTAGAATGACAGAGACAGCTGGTTGCCTGGACAGTCATCCAAAGTTCCCCTATAAAGTTGGGCATCTGTCTTCAGCCTATAGGCTTAGCGTATCTGACAGATTCATTTGTGAAGTAGGATGTACACAAGGCCTACGGTTCGACCTCACATTTGGTGAGAGTAGTCCATGTACCAAATAAACCTGAATTCCACCAGTGTCCTGTCATGATTCAGGATTTTAAATTCTGGAAATTGCTAGTGTTTTTAGAATTCAGTTGTCCATTCTAGCATCCCATTCTTCTCTGCATCCCATTCTTCTCGGCTTGTGGATGGCTTCATCTCTTTTATTAAATGCCAGTCTACCATTGAGAGGTTAGACTCTGTCAGCCTAGTTACTCTTTCAAATACTATTCCACTGCACACTAGAAGTCATTGGTCCACTGCCTGTTCAGCTGCCTTCAAAAAAAGGGGCACTGTACCTTTTCTGGATTACAAAAGTTACTTCAGCGATGGTGCCATATTGTCCTGGCCTAAGAGGATGCCTGTTGCTAAAACCAGAACTACACTTGTCTTGGCAAGCATCAGTAGTACTTTAAGACACTCCCATCAAACAGCAGAGACCGCAGAATTCAGACTGCTTCTGGAGGTCAAGAGCAAAATGGTGTCAATGCCAGACAAGCAGCTGAGATGCGCTGGAAAGCAGGAAGCTGTGGAGGTGAGAACTACCAGCCTGAGGCTCTGTGGGAACTGCTGAGACTGACTGCAGCCCAAACTCCCAACAGTGGGATGTGACTGAAATCATGGAGTTGCCCTGAGGCTACATTTGTTGATACAACAGGACAGCATATGGAGGATTCTGAGACCCGGTTTCCTGGGCACTTAGGCCATCAGCGATGCAGGTATTTGGATTTTCCTCCCAAAGGCAGGGTTGCTATGGGAAGGCCACAGTTTCAGCTCATGGCAGCTGAAAGAGCCTTGAGCCTGTATGGCTATGAGGTGAAGCTCTCTAGCCTTGTCTGGAAGTAGCACAGTTACAGAAGGCTACAGACTGCAAAGTGCAGCGGTATCGGAGGTCTCAGAGAAACTTGCTTGAACTGAAAAGCTTTGGTTGTGGAACTTTTCATATTTGGAACTGTTAGCTTCAGAGTCATTTGTGGGGCGTTTACCCACCACCCCCACAGCTTCCCAGAGTTTTCTTGAGTACGATCAGCAGGAAATATTAGATAGAAGGATTTATAGCAGAGAATGTTGCAGAGATAAACAGATAGAAAATAAAGGATAGCCTCGAGAGGGCCTGGAACCTATTCCAATGGGCCCCGACTGTCTCTGGCCCAGGGTTTTTATAGAGACGCCAAGGGGGTGGAGCAAAAAACCTCCTCCCCCAGCACAGCCAAGTGCAGGCCATCTCAGACACCTGCACTCAGGCCCGTGGTCCTGATCATCCTCTATTCGGACCTGCTGGGTAAAGCCACGAGGAACCCCAGAACAGGCTCCCACAGTCATTATGACTCTGACAGCTATATACAGACTTAAGGGCAGCTGACAAGCCAGGCCCTGACTACGAAAGCTCAGAGAAACTTAGGAATGGTACCAGAACTCTTTTTGAACTAGAAATGAAATGGACAGTAATGATTTCATTACAATGGGACAGTTTGAATTTACTTACACATATAGATTCTATCAACAGTGATAATAGAATTGTTTATGTAAAAATGGAACTGCTTATAGAGAAATTTAGTTTTCTAACTAGGCTTGAGATTTAATCTAAAATATAAAGAAAATAGAGAGTTAATATTCCTCAGTATATTTAATTTAAAATTTTTTTATGTTACTTGAGTGAATTAATGTTATGTTTTGTATAGTTCTATTAAGAAATTGTTTTTGAAAGTAGGTTTGTAGATTGAGTGTAGGAATTAACCTGTTGATATTGGTGCACCATGGTTTGGTGAAGTTAAGTATTTAAGTTTAAGGTATATGCATCAGAAGTTTTTCCTGTTAGCAAGAAATTAAAATGGTTCTATTAAGAGTTTGCTTTAAGATATAAGATTGTTTCTCAGAAAATTAGGGATCGAACTGCCTCAAGATCCAGCCATCCCACTCTTGGGCATATACCTAAGTAATGCTGATTCATACCAAAAAGATACATCCTCAGCTATGTTCATAGCAGCACTATTTGTAATAGCCAGAACCTGGAAACAACCTAGATGCCCATCAACGGAAGAATGGATGAAAAAAAATGTGGTACATATACACAATGGAGTACTACTCAGCAGAGAAAAACAATGAAAGCATGAAAATTGCAGGCAAATGGATGGAACTAGAAAAAATCATCCTGAGTGAGATAACCCAAACCCAGAAAGACAGTCATGGTATGTACTCACTCATAAGTGGATTCTAGATATAAAATAAAGAACAATCAGACCACAACCCATAGAACCATAAAGGCTATATATATAGCATGGAGGTCCCTAGGACTGTGGCTTATAATAAACTTCGGTTTTACTCAAAAAAAAAAAAAGAAAAGAAACATTAGTTCAAAACAATATTGTTATGAACTATAAAAAGCGTTGTTTTGTTTTGAGACAGTGTCTCTCTATGTAGCCCTAGCTATCCTGGAACTCATTATATAAACTAGGCTGGCCTGGAACTCACAGAGATCTGCCTGCCTCTGCCTCCTAAGTGCTAGGTTTAAAGGCATGCACCACCACACTCAGCATGAAGTTTTGAAAATTGTATATAGTTGGTTAAAATCTAGATCAACATTTTGAAAAGAAAAAGTAGTGATAATAAACACAGCTGGAAAAGTTGAAAAAAAAAGATGTAAGATTGAGAAAATTGAAACTATGTATAGCAATATTTATGCTAACCTGTTATGTTAATGATGAAGCTAAGGGATTCTTTAAGTTGGATACAATTTCATTAAGAGATTTTTAGTTTAGAAAGGGCTTGATGCAGTTAATACTGATGTAGTCACTTTAGTCACATTCCAAAAAAGAAATGCCATCTTTATCATCCTCTACTACCATAGTAGGAGGTGTGACAGCTCTTAGAGATTTCTGTAAGCTATTAATAGGGAGTTATTTTTATATATTAAGAAAGGGGGACCTGTGGAATCCCTTTTTCAGGTTTCCTAGTGGCTTAACACAGGAGGCCTGCATAGAGAGGATGATTGGACCACAGGCCTGAGTGCAGGTGTTTTGTAACTAACAAGGGGGAGGTCTTATGCTCCAACCCTTGGCATTGTTATAAATAGACCTTTGGAATGAAGTTCTGGGCTGGTAGATAAGGATCCAGGCCCACCCAAGTCTATCCTGTGGTTTTTTTCTGTTTCTCTCTTCTTTATTTCTAATTAAGTCTCTTATCCCTTCTTCCTTAAGAGTCCCTGGGGTAAATAAGTGAAGGGGCTGGTCTCTTCCCCCCCACACACTCACTTTCCCCTGATGGCTAAGGATGTTGCACAATTCTTTAAGTTTATCTGGGCCATTTGAGATTCTTCTGTTTAGATCAGTACCTATTTTTTAAATTGGATTATTTTGTATTTTGATGTCTAGTTTCTTTGTGGAGATCAGCCCTTCATCAGATGTGGCGTTGGTAAAGATCTTTTCCCATTCTGTAGGGCTGACATTTTGTCTTACTGACAGTGTACTTTACCTTACAGAAGCTTTTCATTTTCATGAGGTTCCAGTTATTATTTGTGCTACTGGTGTTATCTTCTGGAAGTTGTCTCCTGTGCCCATGTGTTCAAGGCTACTTACCACTTTCTCTTCTATCATGCTCAGCCAGTAACTCCAGTGCCCCAGAACCACTCAGGTGATTGCCTGTGTCCTCTAGTCCTTTCTCATTTCCTCCAGGTGTCCTCCTGTCTCCTGGGTCTCTTCTCTCCCTCCCCTTGTATCTCCTCAAATTCAGTAAGCTGTCAGGTCCAAAGTAGAATCAACATATAGTAGGCTGAAGGAATGGAGACTATCTCTGTTTGCTATCTGGCTAGAGCCCAGACTGGTATGGAATTTGTTTGAATTCTTCTGCCTCAGTGCCTTGACTGCCAATTCAAGGGCTCATGGAGAGCTGATGACCATGTAACAGATTTGAAATACTTTCAGATAGGCCCTGAGAGGACACCTGGAGGTGTGGTAGATTCTAGGACCATAAGATGACCAAGGAGAGTTGCAGATGTGGAGTAGAGCTTGGGTAGTAGGAAAGCTGTGTATGCTGGGGATGGCAGAGCCGTTCATGGAGCATCCCTAGTTCCTGAAAACCCAGAATATCATTAAAGGTCTCAGAATTTGCACAATATGATACAGGAAGCTGTTGAATTTTGATTTCTTTAAATGTGATTGATTATTTGTTATGCTCCCATTCTTCCCTTTTTGAAAACAGTGGGATGATACTAATTTTTTCTTTCCACACACACAGTATACAGTTAGGAGACTGTAGTATTTTTAAGTGCTGGAAATTTTAAGACTATGGATTTAAGAAGGTGAAAGTGTTTTATTATATGATTAACATGAGACTTTGGGGGCCATGGAGGATAGTGTCTTATTTGATAGGGATGTTTCTGATTGTGTGTTAATTTTATTGGTTAATTTTAGCTGTCAACTAGACACAACCTAAAATCACTTGGAAAGTGTTTGAATGAGGTATTATGGCGATTAGGTTGACCTGTGTGCACATCTGTGATAGATTTGCTTGATTTTTGATTTATATAAAATAAGGAGCCTACTCTGAATATCATCATACTATAGACTGATTTCTGAGTTGTCTAAGAGTGAAGAAAGCAGAAAAGAAGAAAGCAAATATGTGTTTATTCTCCTTTTGAACTTGAATGGGCATGTGATGTGATTAGGCTCTTGAGTTCCTGCATTTATGTTTTATAAATGATTGATTGTAACTTAAAATTGTGTCAAATGAATGTTTTCCACCAAAGTTACTTTGGGTCAGGTAACTTTATCAGCTTAACAGGAATGAGAATATACCACTGCCTTCGTGTTGCTCAAAATGGAAAGAACCTGGACATCAATTCATGGATGTCTGCAAGGCCTCCTACTGAAACACACTTTTAATAGTGAGCCCCAACATAGAAGTGTGAGTTCTCTTCCATGTTACTAATATATAATTAATTTCATTAATGCTGTCTAGTGCTTTTTTAGTTTTGATGCCTGTGACCGTGCTAGCTGGTCAAACTGACTGGTTTTTCCAGATAGATAGAAAGTCAGCCAGCAAGTCAGGAGAAAATGTATAAAGTTGTAGACATATATTTTTTATTGGTAAAGATGTTGAAATAGGGCTGGGTAACAACTTTAGATGAATGGGATTTTAGATGTTAGTATTCTCTTAACATGATCACTTGAAAAATGACATTAGAAAAACATGAGGAAAAACTTGAGCATGTTGTAAATGTCCAAATAAGTTACAAAGAAGTTCATAACAAATAAAACATTCTAAAAGGGCATTTTTTCTAGAAAAGAGTACTAATTCCTGAAGTCAAAATGAAGATTATTTCTAATGTCACTGTCTTTTCATTTATTTAATTATTGTTTTAGGTTGGTGTGAGACACAGATAGCTACTCAGTTTATTCAGCATTTTAGTGGAGATACATGCCATGGAAATAAGCCCCCCCCCCTTTTAAAAGGTCACACGGATGGGTGTAATCTTAACCATAGGATACAGTGTGAATTGCTAACTAAAGAGAAAGTGCCTTGCTCTTTTTCCACAAAATATTCTGACCACCATATGAGGTAAACTTAAAGTACTTAAAGTACCCTAGGTACAAAAGCATATTACACTTAGACTTGGTTTTTAAAAGAAAAGAGAAATGGTTCAGCGGTCACTCATATAGAGCTTCTTGACCCACTAGCATGCCTTTCCAATTACAAATGAGAAACTGAAAAGAAAAGAAACACTAAACTCCATGGTGACATTGAAAATAATCTGCTCCTGAGGTCAGAATAACTTGTAGAGGGATCTCAATCCCCATTACCATTTTACCTTAATGTTCACCCATGGATAGACTAACATTGTCATGAGGTCCTATTTGAAATTTATAAGAAGGATTTCTCCAATTTGATTAACACAACTACGTCACACTACAGATTAGTGTTCACATTGATTCCACCTTGATGCTAGAAGGAATAAGTAGAATTATCATGAGCTTAGTATTGACTATAAGTTGACTTGGAATTGACTGGATCACAGAGGTATGTTCAAAATGACCTTATAGATCAGAACACACCAGCATGCCCTACCTCCTTATCACTTCTGGACTATAGGAAGCAGGTGCTCAGCTACTGGAAACTCAGTGGGACTTTCTCTACCTCACTGTGCAGGTCCACCATCTTGGTGCAATATTAATTCTAAAATGAGCTAGATTTTTTTCCACCCTTCCCACCAATGGGACCTGGACTTACCTGTGGAATCATGTGGACTGACTCCATATTGTAGCTTTTCAGTTGTTTGCAGAGATGCCCTGTCTCCATCATGAGTCTTCTCTTCTTTCATGTATTTTAAATGCCTTGATTCATAATGTTCTTAGTTCTCTTATTGTTATTTTGGAACACAGATTTTGTGTTAATCTAATCTGTGTTCCTTGATCATTGTCACTAATATTTGGCTCCAGAATTCACTTTTATGGTTTGAATGTGAAATATCCACCACAGTTCATGAGTTTGAACCCTGGATTCCAAGCTGCCAGTGACATTTTGCAGTTGTACAACCTTTATGAAATAGAGCCTCCTTTGAGAAATGGATTGCTGTGGAGTACTCAAGTTTTATACCCATTGGAAATTTCTGTTTGTTCTCTAATTCCTGATCTTGGACCCAATTCTGGAGCTAGACTCCCAACACTGTTCCCAAATCTTTCCCATCATATTGGAGTATTTCCCCCCTGGAACTATAAGCTATAATATACCTTTCATATCTTATATCACATATTGTTAATTATTTTGTTGCTACAAAGAGGGCAGAGGACAGTAACTCAACTCTCTCATGTTCTGCCATAGGACAGAAATACTTTTTTTTTTTGAGACAGGGTTTTGTTTCCCTGTGTAGTTTTGGTGCCTGTCCTGGATCTCGCTCTGTAGAGTAGACTGGCCTCAAACTCACAGAGGTCAGCCTGCTTCTGCCTCCCAAGTGCTGGGATTAAAGGCATGCGCCACCACCGCCCAGCTCCAGAAGTACATTTTTGTTTCACTAATTTTTCAATCTATGTGTCAGGACTCATAGAGAAACCTGTCATTCATATAATCAGCTAAGTCGGTGCCAGGTAGCAACTTCTATCCAAGTACTTAGCTCTATGGTTCCTGTGGAATTGCCCTCATAGACAATTTTATGAGTTGTCATGTGGGTGTTAGGTATGAAACCTGGGACTGCAGGAAGAGCAGCCAGTGATCTTACCCACTGAACAATCTCTCCAATCCCTCTAACTCACTTTCAATAAAGTAAAATAGAATACCATACACAGGAGATTGGAAATAGGAGGACCATGGGGGCATCCTATGAGAAAGCGGCAGGCATCTAATGATCTCAGGATGCTGACAAGGGACTACAAGATTTGATGTTTGTCCTGCTGCATTTTTGTCTTGCTTTGGTCTCTTCATTTTTCATTATATTCTGATTCTTTCTTGAAGAATAGGAATGTTCATTCTGTGCCATTGCATGTTTGAAACAACAATATCATTTAAGGATATAGTAGAATGTGGTCAGATAAACAGTAATTGTCATTAAGAATTGAGGAAACATGAGGTGGTCAGAGAATGACACCCATTGATTCATAGGTTTGAATACTGTTTGGGAAGGAGTCTCTATCTTTCCAAAGGAGGTATGTCATATGGGTGGACTTTGAGGCTTCAAAATCTTCTGACCATGCCCAGTGTGTTCTCTACCTCCTGCTTGAGGTTCACATTGTGAGCTCTCAGCTTTTTCTTATGCCATGTGTTTACTGATCCATTATGGACTGTAAACCTGTAGAACTGTAAGCCCAATTTAATGCTTTCTTTCATAAATTTTTTGAACATGGTGTGTTTCATCATAGCAGTAGAATGGTAACTATACACAAATGTTCTGTGGAAGATTAGAACACAGAACTTCCAACTACAGAAACAGGGAGGAGTTTGTTCTAACTTTAGCTCTAGAGCAGTTAGCATCAGTCCCATGCCTTTGAGGATAGGTACGATCCCAAGATTGACAGGTCTAGACTTACATGAAAGTAGCTGTGGCCTTCCTCTGACACAGCCTGCTCAGAGGCAAAAACAGCTTTGTTCTGAGTTTACAATAGCTCAGTATAGCTGTCCAACTAAGTGCTGATAGATGACTTTTCCTTGGTATTCTCTGTATTTGTGTTCTCTGTAGCTTGAGTTTTCCTGCCTTGCCCACAGTTAGGACAAATCTCTGTCACCAGCCATTCCACAGCCGCTCAGACCCAACCAAGTAAACACAGAGACTTATACTGCTTACAAACTGTATGGCCGTGGCAGGCTTCTTGCTAACTGTTCTTTTATCTTAAATTAATCCATTTCCATAAATCTATACCTTGCCACGTGGCTGGTAGCTTACCGGCGTCTTCACATGCTGCTGGTCATGGCGGCGTCTGGCAGTGTCTCTCCGCCTCAGCCTTCCGCTTCCCAGAATTCTCCTCTCTCCTTGTCCCACCTACTTCCTGCCTGGCCACTGGCCAATCAGTGTTTTATTTATTGACCAATCAGAGCAATTTGACATACAGACCGTCCCACAGCACTTCCCCTTTCTTTTTTTTAAAAGGAAGGTTTCAACTTTTACACATCTCCAAAGTCAGCTTGGTATATTTGGGAATTTGGGCGTAGCTTCTCTTACTACTTCCTGCTGGAGGGGGGCGCTGTATCTTATGGGGACACAAAGAAAATTTTAGGATCATGGAGTAGTCCGTGAGACCGTATCGTCTGAGCCAGTTGCCTTGAAACAATTCTGGATGTTGGATCATCTGGGCCATGGTGTCATCGGAGACCTTTCAGGTGGTCTTGGCTGGTCAAACCTGATGTATCTTAATCTGGAACAAATCCACAGCCTCTGGCTTTCTGTGGAAACAAAAGCAGAGCCTCCTTTCCAAAGCAACATATCCTTACATCCAAATTTTGAAGTTAAGGTACCTTTAAAACACACATTTTGGCATAACTCAACAGCTTTTGCAATCAAATGTTTCTCTTCAGTTACGAATATCAAAGAGAACATAATCCAGATTCTCTGTGTGGTAGCCATCTTTATGTGGCTTATATTTTATATTACCTTGAGCCTATTGCTTTAAGCTGCAGCCTTCTAAGCCTGAAACAGCACTGTGGCTGCTGGCTCCGCCCACTTCAGCTTCCCAACATGGCGGTGGTACGTTTTCCGCCAGCTCTGGGAGCCATCGTGGGTCTGTGCTTTTATCCAAGCAGCGTGTAGCCCAGAAACCTCTTTTTGTTTTGTACTAGTAAAGGCTAAATCCACCACGCAACTTAATGTGCCACTTGCAGAGGCCTCATTCCCGCCATACTGCAGACCAAGCTCTCACGCTAGGAACCCGCCAGTAGCTCAAACCGGCAGCTGCTGCTCATTTGAGAGAGACAATTAGGAAGCTGTTTTTAGCTCCGTTTTAGAATCTTTTCTCAGGTTTTAGGTGGAAACTCTTGCCCCACGTTGGGCGCCATTTGTAGCTTGAGTTTTCCTGCCTTGCCCACAGTTAGGACAAATCTCTGTCACCAGCCATTCCACAGCCGCTCAGACCCAACCAAGTAAACACAGAGACTTATACTGCTTACAAACTGTATGGCCGTGGCAGGCTTCTTGCTAACTGTTCTTTTATCTTAAATTAATCCATTTCCATAAATCTATACCTTGCCACGTGGCTGGTAGCTTACCGGCGTCTTCACATGCTGCTGGTCATGGCGGCGTCTGGCAGTGTCTCTCCGCCTCAGCCTTCCGCTTCCCAGAATTCTCCTCTCTCCTTGTCCCACCTACTTCCTGCCTGGCCACTGGCCAATCAGTGTTTTATTTATTGACCAATCAGAGCAATTTGACATACAGACCGTCCCACAGCAGTTCTCTGTCCTTTGCATTTGTGAGAATTGTGGCACTGGCACATTTATCTTTTAGATCAAACATCATGATTGACATGTAGTATAGGTTCCAAAGCAATCTACTTTCACAGTGTCATTTACTTGATTTTCAGTTAAGACCTTGGCACAAGATGAACATGCCAGAGGCATTTTTGTTTGCTTGAGACAGAGTTTCTCTGTGTAACAGCTCTGGCTGTCCTGGAACTCACTTTGTAGACTCACAGAGATCACCTACCTCTGCTTCCTGAGTCCTGGGATTACAAGCATGTGCCACCACTGCCCAGCTGCCAGAATATTTTTTTCATCAGTTTTATAATTTATATATGTTCCTTATGACTTTAAGGTAAGAATTTCCTAAATGTATTTCCTCATCATTGTGACTATGTTCAGAATTGGATTTGTTAACTGAGCATGCTTAGGAATAGGTAAAACTCTATAGGAACATGCCTAGATTCCCTATGTAAAATCCTCATCTAGAAACAGCATTGCTTTGGAAATGACTGCCATGTTCTTCTTGCCTCCTCTAGGTAAGAAATCCTTTTCAGTTCTTCTATTTTGGCTGTTGTGATGGCTATTCTTGGAAGTCAAACTGACTACCTCTGGAATGAATTAAAACCAACGCATTGGATACACCTGTTAGAGATTTTTCTTAATGAAACTTTTGAAGTAGGAAGACCCATCATTAATCTGGGTCTTTTGAGGTGATGAGATTCACTTTTCATCTATGCCACATCTTCTGGTGGCAGCCTACATATATAAAGTATATTGAAGAAGAAAGTTCTTTTTCTCTTTGCCTGTTTGTCCTAGCTGTGGCTAGGAAGGTCATTCCTTTGCTGTCATTAGAGCCTAGTTCTTAGGAATTCTATTGCTCTATTCTATTCTATTGCTGAAGACCATCTAAGACATCCAGCTACATGGGCTGAATATCTACTGGATTCCTCAACTTTCTAATGATAGACAGCTAATATTGGTCTAGATGGAACACAGCCTGTGGGACATTCTATTAAATCCATTTTCTACCTACATAGAGGGAGAGAGAGATTCATTCTACCAATTTTGTTCATATAGAAAACATTGACTAATACTGCTGGTTTACTGTTGTTGTTGTTTTCACTTGACCACTAAGGAAGATGTGCTTGCTAACAATAGTGCTCATAAAGGCATTCTTCATTGCTCCATTTCTAAGTATTCGACTTATTGTGAAGACTATACTTTTTATTATTATTGAATTGTTAAGAGATTAAAATGAATTTCAGGAATAATGCACCTAAAACAACAAAACCATTGTTCAGCCTTCTAGTGGGAGAAAGACCTATTATCTTGTTTGTGATCTGATTCCCTCTTTTCTCTCCTGATTGTCTGAAGTCCCTGTGACAGCCAGGTAAAATGTACCTTTAGCTTATCTGACCTAAGTGGGAAGCCACAGAACTAATAACTTCTTTTGTGCCCTAAAATCTCTCTTAACTGTTAATATACTGGGCATCCTTCCTGTGGGACAGGAGAATCACTCCACTCTATATTCTGTAATGGGCTGTATACGCTAGCCACATTGTGTCAAGGAGGAAGAAAGGGAAGTGTCTGTGGAGTGCAGGAAGATAGTTTGGTCAGCCTGGGGCAAGTGCTATTAAAATGCATATCTCTGCAGATCTGGAATGATCTGGGTCTGGGTTGGAAGGCAGAGCCAGGAACCACGATGCTTTGTCCACTCAGCACAGTGTAGGCTTAGGGGAGATGCTCTTGTCACTTAGTCCTCACTAGCAATCAGGGCATGCGTGCCAACCTGCCAGTCAGAAGTGGTGCAGGACTTTTCACGCTCCAAGTGGCAGGCTTGGCTTTGTAGCTGAAAAGGCACCCGTGGTTTTGATTGCTGTCATGAGTGCTACTGCAGGGAGCTGTGAGGGGAACATGGGCAAGATGGGAAGCCACAACATAGTGAATGAGGGGCTGTTGTCTCCAGATGAGCAGGAAGGGATGGTGAGCTGCCCAAGCCAGTGTGGCAGGGCTTCCCCTGGGGTGGGTGGGAACCTGAGGCCAGATTTAGTGTCCTGTGAGGTCTTAGGTGTCCTTGCAGCTCCCTGTACCCAGATGCACGGTTCTGCATGACTTTGCTCTGTGGAGTGCATCTGTGCAGGACATTGGTAGCAGGGAACTAAGTGTAGAAACATCTTTGTAGTCAATGTCAGCATTCTTTTGGTACATCCGTGGAAGGCAGATTGCCAGTTTCAGAGAGGTCTTGTTTCTTTAGTATCTTCTAGAAGTTCTGCACTTTGCATTTAATAGTTTGGTGTAAGATCCATTTATAGTCAATTTTGTGGAGGTTGTAAAAGGCATTTCATGTACTGGGTAGCACTCCACTACTAAGCTGTGATATAGAAGAGTAAAGTTGGTAATATAGAGGATTTATCAATGCTTAGAAGATAGTAAGTCACACAAAGTCAAATTTAGCTAAGGAAGGGCTGCCTCTAAAACACTCTAAAGATAGACAATATGCTAACCAGGCCTGTTATACATTAGGATGTTAGGATACACATGTTTGTTTACCAGGATTGTCCAGACATTTGGCTTCAACCCATTACAAAGAAGAAACCCCTGATTTACAAATAGCCGCTATGCCCATCCCTGTATCAAGGAACAACCCTCTAACAAGCTGTTCAAGGGGACATTACAGGGTCACAACCAACATTAAGGCCTGGTGTGCCATAAAGGTCCTGTTTACTTAAGGAAAACATAGTTCTGCTAGATGTGCAAGACAGCAGGTGACAACTATTTGAAAAGGAAAAACATAGATGTGTTGAGGGCTGTCTTGATCAAACAGGGCCTTCCCTGAGGCCCTTGTGTATGGAAAAGGAACATAGGTCCTTCTCAAATCCAGGAGCAAGCTTGACAGAGTCAGTAACAGCCTGGGAGCTTTCCCTTAGTCTCTGAAGTATAGTGTAAAAACAGCTCCTTCTCTGAAATAAGGAACATGCTTGGGAGAGCTGATAATGGTCTATGGCCAGGGCCTTTGTGGAGGATTTGCTTAAGATCCTCAGAACCAATTCTTCCCACCATGTGGGTCTATGGTTATCAATCCCAAGACCACTGTGGGCTTGTGTGTTCCCCATATGCAGCATTGTTTGATTAGCCTCATCCCTGAGCTCATCCCATTGTATGATAGTTTCTGCTGACTTCATAAATGTCTCCCGTTTCCTTCCATTTCCCCCCTGGAAGTAGTATAAAAGGTGCTATTCTTTTTAGAAGCTTATTTGATATGAGACATAGCTTGTTCAAGACCTCCTCACCCCAGCTTTTATTTTTCTCTATCTTCTACTTTTTCTATCTTTCTCATCTTCTGGATCCTCTTCCTCAGGACCCTGTCACTGAAGAATGACATGCTGTGTCAGGTCAATAGTGTACTTATGAAATAGTTCTGGGAGTAACTTTGTTGTATAAGTCTCCCATCTTCCTAAGTGGCCAGACTTGCAGTTTTCTGTCCTTACTTAAATTGTTCAAAATGTAATCTGGAGTCTGAACCTAAAAGAAACGTATTATTTATTAAGACTGTTGGTTACATCTATATGCATTAATCTCTGGTTAATGATCCAAGAGGAGCTGGCCTAGAACAGATTTTGTATTCCACATATGCTATGATCCTTAAGTTTCTTTCCCCAAGACTAATTTTGGGGATTTTTTTTTTTTTGGCAAGTTATTATCTGATTAAATGAAAAGGCATGTGTTACTGATACAAGTTAGTTAAAACTGGATGTTATGCTGGTTGATGAACTATCACCTCCTCTAATTAAGAGGTCTCTCTTGTTTAAATCAAACCTTTATCAATTTTGATGGTACCCACAGCTTATCTTCTCCTGTAGAAAAAAAAAAAAGCAAAACCTTGTCCTCAACGTAATATATACCCTGGTTTCCATTCTGAGGTCAGCACATCCTTAAAGTATATAGGCTGATTTAATTCTGTAGTTTTTTTCTATTATCCAATGTCTCTCTGCAGCTGTTGTTCCTTTCTCATTGGCACTGAGAAAATTCAAAGTTAATAGAGCATTATGCAGTCTATTTCTGGGGGTTTTTGTTACCCCTTTCTGTTTATCTAGCATATCCTTTAGAGTTCTGTTTGATCTTTCTATAACTGCTCGACCTGTAGGATTATGTGGTATACCTGTAATATGCTTTATATTATAATAAGCAAAAAACTGTTTCATTTTGACAGAGACATATGATGGAGTATTGTCAGTTTTGATTTGTGCAGGTATACCCATGATGGCCATAACTTCTAGCAAATGAGGGATTACAGAATCAGCCTTTTCAGAACTCAAAGCAGTTTCCCATTGAAATCCTGAATAAGTATTAATGATGTGGTGTACATATTTCACTTTTCCAAATTCTGCAAAGTGAAACATGTCCATCTGCCAGATTTCATTCCTCTGAGTACCCTTTGGGTTACATCCTGCTGGTAATGGTGTTTCATTGTAGAAGGAACAAGTAGGACATTTCTTTACTATTTCTTTGGCTTGTTGCCAGGTTATGGAAAAATCCTTTTTTAAACCTTTACTGTTGACATGATGTTTTTTATGAAATTCTGAGGCCTCCAGCACATTTCCTATCAATAATTTATCAATCTCATCATTGCCTTGTGCTAGAGGGCCTGGCAGACCAGTATAGGATCGAATGTGAGTTATATATAAAAGATGACTCCTTTTCCTGATTGTATCTTGTAATTGAATAAATAGTGAAGTTAATTCTGAAGCATCGGGGATAAATTCTGCAGTCTCAATATGTAATACCACTCTTTCAGCATACTGAGAGTCAGTTACTATGTTGAGAGGTTCTAAAAAATCCATTAATACCATCAGAATTCTGATTTTTGAACTGAATTATAAGGACTTTGAAGCACTTTACTTAAATTTTCTGATTTGTAATCTGCCTTTCCTTCTTTGTTGGCATCTGTATAAAATGTACGAACTCCAGATATGGTCCCCCCCCACCAAACACACACAATTTGAGGCAAGATCCAACCAGCTCTCTTTATAAGATCAATTCTATTGCTTTTGGGATATTTGCTGTTAATTTCTCCCAAAAAAATTACTGCAAGCTCTTTGCCAAGGTTCACTTTCTGTCCATAATTTTTCAACGTCCTCCTTAGTTAAAGGTATGACAATTTCTCCTGGGTCTATTCCTGCTAATTGACGAAGTCTCAATTTTCCTTTCCAAATCAAGTCAGAGATTTTTTTCCACATAAGTTTCTAATTTTTTATTTGGTTTATTTGGTAAAAATATCCATTCCAATATAATATCTTCCCTCTGCATTAATATTCCAGTCGGAGAATGCCTAGAAGGTAAAATAACCAAAATGCAATCCAGCTTTGGATCAATACAATGCACGTGCCCTTCATGTACTTTCTTTTCTACTAAGGCCAATTCTTTCTCAGCTTCAGGTGATAATTCTCTTGGACTATTTAAGTCCTTGTCACCTTCTAAGGTTTTGAACAAATTATTCAGTTCATTTTTTACCCCAACAATAGTTTGTAGATGAGAAATATCTCCAAATAATCTTTGAAAGTCATTAAGAGTCTGTAGTCTATCTCTCCTAATTTGCACCTCTTGGGGTCTAATTTTTTGTAGCTCTATTTTATATCCTAAATAATTAATAGAATCTCCTCTTTGTATCTTTTCAGGAGCAATTTGTAATCCCCAGCAAGGCAAAATTTTCTTTACTTCTTCAAACATTTTTTCTAAAGTATCTGCATTTGAGTCAGCTAGTAAAATATCATCCATATAATGATAAATTATAGATCTAGGAAATTTTTACGTATCACTTCTAATGGCTGTTGTTCAAAATATTGGCACAGAATAGGGCTATTCAACCCTCCATTGAAATCTTTTAAACGGTTGAGAATTATTATAAGTAGGCACTGTAAAAGCAAATCTTTCTCTGTCTTTTTCTTGTAAGGGTAAAAAAAAAGAAACAGTCTTTTAAATCAATAACTATGAGAGGCCATCCTTTTGGTAACAGAGTAGGCAAAGGCATCCCAGATTGTAGAGAGCCCATTGGCTGAATTTCTTTGTTAATTGCTCTAAGGTCTGTTATCATTCTCCATTTACCAGATTTCTTTTTAATAAC
The DNA here is from genome assembly GCF_049852395.1 of Peromyscus maniculatus bairdii. Classification (NCBI taxonomy): domain Eukaryota; kingdom Metazoa; phylum Chordata; class Mammalia; order Rodentia; family Cricetidae; genus Peromyscus; species Peromyscus maniculatus. The sequence goes on from NC_134867.1 coordinate 68,350,702, forward strand.
AAATACACGAGAATTCCAAGGGCTGGTTGATTCTTCAATGTGCTGAGCATTTAACTGTTCTTCTACCAGCTCTTCTAAAGCCTGGAGTTTCTCTGTTGTTAAAGGCCATTGCTGGACCCATACAGGCTTGTCTGTTAACCATTTTAAAGGTAGAACTGTTGGTGTCTTTGGAAGATCATCAGTTATTGTGCCCTGTTCTTGTATAATATGGATGGCTGGTGACCACTCAAAATAATGCCTTCTAATATTTTTCTCAGAATCATGTGATAGTGTATGATTTGTTTCTGAGATTGGAGGGATGTTAATCTGAGTATTCCATTGTTGCAACAAGTCTCAACCCCACAGGTTCATAGCTATGTTAGCCACATATGGTTTTAATTTTCCTCTCTGTCCTTCTGGACCTATACATTCAAGCCATCTTGCACTCTGTTTCACCTGAGATAATGCCCCTATTCCTAACAATTGAACGTTTACCTCCTGAAAAGGCCAAGTTGGATGCCAAAATTCTGGTGCAATTATGATAACATCCACACCTGTGTCCACCAGACCAGACAACAAAACACCATTTATTTCTATCGTTAATTTTGGTCTTTGTTCATTAATAGAAGTTTGCCAAAATATTTTCTTTATGTTTTCTCCTGAATTTTCTATTCTCTCTGTTTCATCATCCTGACCAGCATGATTTATTCCAATAGGCATTTGGTTATTTATTTGCTCTGAGCATGGGTTTCCTCTATGGTTGCAGGAAAGGTTTGAACTGGATTTGCACTGGGGGCCTGCATGAGGCCCCTCTGGGAGTTTCCCGAAGACTGAGGCAAAGGATTACCCTGTCTGTCCTTTGTTGATCTACATTTGTTGTTCCAGTGTTTTCCCTTACCACACCTTCTGCATACTCCAGAAGGAAGGGGCATTCTGTTGCCATTGTTCCTTGAAGAAACATTGTTTCTAGGAATGACCTGTTTACAATCCCTTTTCAAATGTCCTTGCTTTCCACATCCAAAACATCTAACATTCCTCAAACCTTTTGAAATTGCTTCTCCTACCCACATATCATCATGCTCATGAGCCTCTATATTAACCGTGTCTCTAATCCAATCTTCCAAGGGTGCAGATCTTGCCTTTAACGGCCTGATTATTCTTTTGCATGCTGCATTTACATTCTCAAAGGCCAAAGATTCAATTATTGTCTTTCTAGCTTCTGAATCTGAGACCATTCTCTTTACTGCTCAAGCCAGTCTTTGTAAAAAATCTGTGAAAGATTCTTTTGGGCCTTGCATAACCTTTTTAAATGACTCAGTTTTTTTTTTTCCTGGTTCCTCAACTCTGTCCCATGCATTCAAGACTGCCGTTTGACATAAAAATAGGGTTTGGACATCATATAAACATTGTGTTTGTACTGAAGCATATTGGCCTTCTCCAATAAGCTGATCCTGGCAAACTTGTATTTCTTTATCCCTCCATTGTTTTTCTATGTTTTTAGCTTCATCCTTGAACCTTGTTAGCCGCTGTAACCTCTGGCTGGGTTCCAGAACAGCTTGTGCCAGCTCCCACCAGTCTTGTGGTACAATCCTATTATATGTTGACCAAGAGTTTAACATTTTCTTTACATATGGGGAATGCATGCCATAAGATACTATTGCCTCCTTAAACCTTCATAAATCCAACATTTCAATTGGAGCCCAAATTTTTTGTGTAGTCATTTGATTAGGCAACTGCTGTACGGTTACAGTATAAATTAAGGGTGACTGTGTGAAAACAGGCTTTCTTTCTGTAACCTTATGATCCAAACTTGAAACAACTTCACTGTTAATTTCTTCTGTCTGCCACAGGTGTTATGCTACAGAGTGGGGGGATGAGATGGGGTGTTGGATCTAGGAAGAATATCTGCAAGTGGTGCCTGCATAAGTTGGGGACTGCAATAAATCAATGAGTGGTGGGAGGGAATTTAGGCAGGGATGGTCTCTGAGATCCACAGGAAATGGCAGAAAGAGGAGATGGGATAACTGGGTATGAGGGGTGGCTGTAGCTGGTGTTCTGTTATAGTGCTAGGGATAAGACTTGGGGATTAGATTTAGAGGGGAAAAGTGAGTCTTCAGTTGGCTTTCCTGTTTCCCTGGCCTTCTCAGCTTGTACATTCCCAGTGAATGCCTGCTAGAGTTGGAGGCTGGGATGATGGGATGAGTTGGGGGGAAGGAAGGCTGGAGAAGATCTTTGTAATACTTTGGGGATAGGGTCAGAGAGGAAAGGGAGACCACAAAATATTTCCTGCTACAGAGCTGGGGATTAGACTGGGAAGATTGGTTCTGGATGAACAGGAGAGGTGTGCATTCACCCTTAGTCTACTTGTTGCTCTGGCAGGAGCATCCTTGGGTTAGAGGGTGCCTCTTGGGATTACTTAGTAGTGGAATGCTACCCAACACAAGAGATGCCATTTAGAACCTCCACAAAATTAACCCCAAATGAATCTTACACCTAAATGTTAAATTCGAAGTGCAGAACTTCTAGAAGATACTAGAGAAACTAGGCCTCTCTGTAACACAAATCTTAAAAGATCTTATTAATAAAAATAAAAAATAAACAAAAAAAACCCCAAAAACCTGGAGCCAGATATTGCAGTGCAAGCTGAAAGATCAGAGAAACAGACAAACCATCTACGTTCTTACCTCTACCGAATCCTCAACCTCAAGAGAGAGAGACTTCCTATTGACTCATGTCTTATGAACCTTTCTGTGCCCTGCCATCTTCCTTCCTTCCTAGTGCTGGGATTAAAGGCATTTGCCACCATGCCTGGCTCTGTTCCCAGTGTGGACTTGAACTCAAAGAGATCTGGATGGACCTCTGCCTCTCAAATGCTAGGGTTAAAAGTGTGTGCTACCACTGTCTGACCTCTATGTCTAATCTGGTGGCTGGCTTTGTCCTTTGATTCCCAGGCAAGTTTATTAGGGTACACAATATATCACCACAGCTCTCCAAGCTTGGCAACCTGCCTAGGGTCTACAGAGCTTTCTCTAAGGCCCTGGCATATAGAGAAAAAGACAGAGCTCCCTCTTTAAAAGGAGAGCTTGTAATGGTCTGGGGTCAGGGCTTTTGGGAAGGGGTTGCTTCTGTTCCTAGACACCTGATTCTTTCCATACATGGGGACATGGTTATCAGTCCCAAGGCCACTGTGTACTTTGTTTATAATGTTTGTGGGGAGAGTGCAGGTGCTCAGCAGACACACTGGTGAGCAAGGGGCTACTGTCCCAGACAGGGAGGAGCAGCTGGCTGAGCCACTAGAGCTGGTTTGGTTAGTTGTCTTTGGGACTGGGTGGGAGTCAGCAGCCAGAGGCAGAGTCCTGTGTGGTTCTGCATGGCCCTGCGTCATCCTTGCAACTCCCTGGGCTAGGGTGGCACCCTCTGAATAACTTCATTCCTGGGGTTGCATCTGTGCAGAGCATTGAACGGGACTGTGCTTAGAAATATCCTTGTTCTTGAGCTCGCTATGAAACTGAGGCACCTGTAGTGCTTACATTTTAGCTATGGAAGGCAGACTTGCCAAACTTAGAGAGTCCTGGTTTCTTTAGTATCTTCCAGAAGTTCTGCACTTTTAACATTTAACATTTAGATTTAGGCTCTGTCTGGAGTTAATTTTGTTCAGCTTGTAAACAGTTTCTCCTATGTAGAGTAGCACTCCATTGCTAAACTGATATAGAGGAGTAGAACTGATGGTAATAAAATTGATGAATAAGGATTTTCCAATCTGTAGGAAACATTAAGTCACATAAAGTATAATTTAGGAAAGAGAGGGCTGCCTCCCAAATACACCAAAGATAAACTATTAGGCTAACCAGGCCTTTTAGAGATTAGGACGCTAGGGTATTAATATTTGTCCACTGGGATTAATCAGCCATTAAGCTACATTCCCATAATAAAAGAAAAAACCTTGATTTACAACCAGCCAAAAGCCTCCCTCCCCCATCAAAGAATAGGCCTCTAACATGCTGCTCAAGGGACAATTACAGGGTAACAACCAACATTAAGTTCTGTGTGCCATAAAGATATATTAATTCTAGAACATCCCCAACCTTTTTGAAAAGTAGTTTTTAGTCAAAGTCTCTGATGTTGATTGAGGTGAGATTCAACCTTGTCTGTAGCCTTGCGGGGCATTGCCCTTACTATCCTTCTGACTAACCACCCTAAATTCTTGGGTTACAAGTCTGCAGCACCACAGAGTTATAAAATTACCAGTTTGAGTCACTTAGTGGACTGTCCATTATAGAACAGGAAAAGGATTTGTGTGTGGAACATGGCTTCTCCCTATAGACTAGAGGAGGAGGAAGTGTACTGTCTGCACTGCATGGGGAAATAGAGTAGACAATAGCTAGATCACAGACTGAAGGTTAAGGCAGTGAGCTGTATGGGTCTCCAACATAAAGAAGTATCTGATGGGGCACAGTGAGTGATTTTCTGTGTAATTTCCCAGCATGTATTAATTCCTTCCATATGCATGAAGACAGACAGAACTGGTGGGTGTACAATTTAGGGAGGGTAGCTTCAACTACTGAGTACTCAGTTTCCAATTAGCAAACTCTCCTATGATAATGTGCAATCCTCTTTGACACAGTTAAGTCAACTGAGAGGTTTGAGACACAGGCCATTGTCTGTAACTCTGTCAGTTTACAGCACTCAGCAAGTAACATTTTACATGGTACCAAGTCATATAATGTCTTATTAATGATATTCTCTCTTCATATAGTTGGTTTTAAGGTCTTTTTTTTTTTTGCATTTCAGCTGTTTTGATTTAGTCAGTAACTGCTGTGATAGTATAGCTGGGCTTTGGTTGTGACATATTTCCCTGGCTGTTATAGATTATGTTTCTATGCTGGTGTGTAGGCATCTGGGTTTGGGCAATTATAGGTCTAGGTGCTGATTTCTGGCTTCATTTTTGTTAGATGGGAGTTTTGTTCCTGGGTTTCTGTTTGCTGTCTGGAGTTTCAGAGTGTGTGTTTGCTGAATGTTGCCTTTTTTGCTAGCCTTCTTAGCTGATTGTTCAAGGGAGAATGCTTGTTGGTGTTGGAGGCTAGGGGAATGGGAGGCCAAGCAAGATTATCTTAGGGATCCAGGTAAGCTGCCTCTGGTACTCTATTCCAGTTCTAGAGGCAACTGTACAAATTGGGTTTGGGGTAATAGATAATGTAGTAGATCTGTGGAGAGCCTACCTGGTCTTCTTGCAGATGTGGTAAGTTGTGGTAAGAGCAGGGGTTGTTTGCCTGAGTTGGGGGCTGGGATACAGAGATGAGGCAAGAAGGGAAGGCAGGTGGGGATGGTCTGTAGAATCCACAGGAGACTTGAACAGGGAGAGGAAGCTGCAGCTGGTGTTCTGTTACAGCCCTAGGGGCAACCTTGAATATTGGGTCTTGAGTAACTGTGGGTGTCCGCCGCTATTTTTATGACCAGGGTACTCTTGAGCAGGGAGAAGTGAGAAATACTTATATAGAAAGAGATACCTAGACAACAAGAGGAAAGACAGAAACAGGATAGTCTCGGGAGGGCCTGGGTCAAAATCCGCCAGCCCTTTCTGTCCCTTCTAAAGGGCTTTTAAAGGAATGCCAAGGGGTGGAGCAAAAGACCTCCCCCCAGCATGGCCAAGTGCAGACCACCCCAAACACCTGGTAACCATGCATGTGGTCAAGCCATCCCCTAATGCAGCCCTGCTGTGTAAAGCAAACCCAGATCTCACTAGGAAACCTTTGTGGGCTCTCACAGGTTGCAGAGAATGGGGAAGGTCCATGGGCAACCTACCTGGTCACCTACCCAACATCTTAATACTGATTCATCAGATTCCCAGGGATCATTTATTTACTTACTTATTTAGATTTTTGTTGTTGTTAATCTGTAAAAGACTTAATAGTTTTTGTTTTTTTTTTTTTTGGATAAAAGTACAATGTGGGCTGGGCATGTCACTCAGCTAGTATTCTTCAGGTTGACCTGAGTTCATATACCAACACCCAAGTGAGGAGGTTCATAAACACCTGCTACTTCAGATCCAGGGGATCTGACACCCTCTTCTTGGGTATGTCACACATGGAAAACATTTTCTCACACACATAAAAAACATACACATAAAATAGGGATAAACTTGTTTTCAAAAGTGCATGTGACTTTAAAAGCAATTAGAGTAAAACAGGTTGCTTTAGGTGCATAATACAAATCATACAATGTTCATTTAAAAATCTGTTACCTTGTGTTTGGTTTGAAAACATTTTCATTTCCTCACTCTGATGCAGAGTTACATCCAATCTTCAATCATAGGAAACAAAATGGTTTCTAAGTTATCCTAACAGACATCCTTTTCTTTATCAAAAAAGAATGGGATATTTTCTACAATGTAGAAACATCAGAAAGCTTCAAGCAAGTCTATCCAATTTTGGTAGAACATCCCTCCTCACCCAACCCATTTTCTGTTATTGCAAAGGGGAGAACTGGAGTGCACAGGGTGAGTTGTGGTCAGTGATTTTTTTTTTAAATTTGGCTAGAATCTTGTAGTTCTAGTTTAAGGGATCATGTTAAATTTGTAGGTCTGTCTTTGTGGCTCCTTTTGTCAGTGGTGCCATCTATGTTGTGTGATTTTATTAGTTGTAATCTAACTATATTGATGTTTCTCTGGGAAATGATGGGCCTTTAGCTATTTTTGTATTCTGAAAAATTACTATGTTATCAGTTCCTTGAGTTTTTGTTGGTTTGGGGACTTTCTTTCAAGAAATAGATTTAATGTTCTCTTCTTGATCTTAGAGGCTTACCTCTCCTCATTTCTTGGCATATATTTGTTTTCCAGTTGTTACTATCATAAGTATTTGCAGTTTTGCTTTTTAAGTTATTTCTGTGGCTAGTACATTGGGTTTTGTCTTTTAAAACATTCTTGTATATTATTGTCTCTGTGTCCTAGTTAGCTCCAGCTGTCAACATGTCATAGCCTGCCATCATCTGATGGAACATCAATTGAGGATGTACCCCCATCAGAATGGCTGGTTGCTATGTCATTGAGAGGTTGCATTGACTGATGATTGGTCACTGAGGGTGGCAATATCCCTAAGAAAGTAGGCCTGGGCTGGATAAGAGAGCTACCACAGCATGATACAATGGCCAAGTAAGAGAGAAATCTAGGAAACAAAGTTTCCCCATGCTTTTTGCCTTCAGTTGCTAGCTTGAGTTTCTATCCTAAGCTCCCACAATGATAGATTGTGATCTGACAAAATCAGCCAAATGAACCCATTCATTACCTGTGATGCTTTTGGTTAGAGAATTTAATCCTAGCACCAGAGAAGCAAGTTGAAACAAAAATAGTACACAAAAAATGATTTTGTTCCTGGGCAGAACCTGGGAATGTTATGTTTTAGAGGAATGTGGAGGATATCAGGACATTGGATAGTAAAAGCCATAGAAAGCTGCACATAGAGCTTAATCAGCTGTTCTTGTAGGACCTGGAAGATGGGAGTGTTGAGAGTAATGACAGACAGTGGAGGTCCACGTCATAGAATTTCAGTGGGAAATAGACTCCATGATAAGTTAAGCTAGAGGTCATTTGTGTGATATTTTGGTCCCAAACTTCTCTTATGCCCATGGCCTGAAAAATTGTGTAAGGCAGAATTAAAAAATAATGGGCTGAGCTGGGTGTAGTGGTGCTGACTTTAATCCCAGCATTCAGGAGGCAGAGGCAGGTGGATCTTTGTGAGTTTGAGGCCAGCCTGGTCTACAAAGTGAGTTCCAGGACAGCCAGAGCTGTTACACAGAAAAACCCTGTCTTGAAAAACAAGAAGAAAAAAAATAATGGGCTAATTTCTTATATGAAATATTGAAATCTCTTAGATGACTATTACCGATGACTCATTGAGACCTATAGTGAAAAAAAGCAACAAGTGGGACAGAAATAAATGAAAATCTGTGAGTTGTAGGGGAAAGCAGCACTGGGTAGTTTCAGATGGCAGCCAAGTGCTGAAACAGGCAGGAATTTTCAGGGAGATTATCACCATTAAAGACCTAGCTCTATTTTGGAAGCCTAGCAAGGTGCCTTAAGGGTAAGAATCCATCCTTCTATGCCCCCAATTAATGAAAGGATTATGCAAAGTGTTTCCTAGTCGCAGGAAGTAACTTCATACAAAACCTGCTGCAACTTGGGACCAAGCATGGCAGGATCCATCACAACTTAGAAGCCAAATTTGAAGGAATCATCAGTGTTGTACTAGTTCTGGAAACAAAAAAAAAAGATGCAGAATTTCAGGTCATGGATTCTTAGTCTGTGTTTTCAGTTCAGCACTGTTGTAGGCATCTGTGTTTGGCAGAGTCAGAGCCCCAAAGAGGAGATTGTGCAAGTTCATTGCATGGTGCTATTAAGATAAAGCCTGGACTGTATTTTGAGACCATAAAATGTTGAAATAGCCAAGCTATGAGACATCTACCAGGGAGAGCTGCATATATAGAGTGGAAGTAACCAAAGAGAGAGATGTGTGAGAAGTTGCAGAGATAGGGCCATCTAAGCCTTTTAAAACTGAATCCCCATGTGTCTGAGACAGAGCTACAGGACTTGATTGTTGCCCTGCTGGATTTTAATTTTGCCTTAGCCCAATCATCCCTTATTATGTACCTATTCCTCTCTTTTGGAATAGGAATGGGTATTTTGTACCATTGTATATTCTAAAGATTTGACTTGTTTTCTAATTTTACAAGATGTCGCAGTCAAGAGCATTTCTTTAGTGTCAGATGAGACTTTGGACACTTGAACAACATAGGGGCTGTTGTAGACTCTGAGGATCATTAAAGTGACTGAAGGCATTTTCTTCATAAATGGCCATGAGCCTGTAGTGATTTGGGTCAGGATTTATTTGATTGAATGAAAAACCTCCCAAATAATTGATGTATTTGAACATGTATCTCTTTGGTGGGTCTCTTTGGGGTGATTGTGCAACCTTTAGTAGGAGGAACCTTTCTGGATGAAATTCCTCATTGGGGATGGGAGATCGGTGTCTATAGCCTCAACCCATTTCCCGTTCTTTTTGTTTACTGTGTTGTGGTTGAAACTGATCAGCTAGTTTTCTTCTTGTGGTGTCATGACTTCACCACCATTATAGACTCTATTCCTAAATTGCATAAGATACAGTAGAAGCGATTGTTATTCAATGCTAAACCATTTTGCTAGCCTGCTGTTTTTTTTTTTTTTGTTGTTGTTGTTGTGTTTGAAAACATGGTTTGTCTGTGTAGTCTTAGCTCTCTTGAAAGTAGCTCTGCAGACCAGGGTGGCCTCAAACTCAGACTCCTGACTTTAGCTACCAAGTGCTGAGATTAAAGGTGAGCCAAACATTCCAGGGTTTTGTTTTGTTTTTATATTATTGGGTAATGGGCCTAAAATGTAGGTTTTTGTACATGTGAAGAAGTATGTGCTGTTGTACTGAGCTTCACCAACATTGTGAGTTTTGAAATTTTGCAGAGGTATCATTAACTTTCCTAGGATGGTATGTATTCATGACACTAATACTGCCTGAGCCTTCTGAGTCATTGGATTTCAGGTGTGTGACATTCTTCCTGTCTATTGTAATTTTTTTGAATTTTTAAAAATGAATATGAGTCTTTTGTCTGTGTACATGGATATGTACCCCATGGGTGCCTGATTCTCACAGTAGTCAAAAGATGGTCTCAGAACCCCTGAGCTTGGAATAATGGATAGTTGTGATCCCCTATGTAAGTATTGGCAATTGAGACCACCTATATACAAAACCAGCAAGAGCTCTTTACTGCTGAGCCATCTCTTCCTGCCCTATGTTGATTATTTATGATCAGCATTTACATTGCTCATGTTTTCAGCTGTTCATTTTTACCTGTTTAAATATGCAGTACCTTTTAGGAAGATCTTATTAATGTCACAGTTTAGACAGGCACTTTAGGTTTCTAGAAGATGAATATAGAACTGGAGTGAATGCATAACTCTTTGTAGGAACTTCAGTAAAAACAACAAACAAACAAGCAAACAAAACCCCTTTGAGTTCTTTCTATTGTTTTTTGTTTGTTTGATTTTTTTTCAGGGGAGACAGATTCTTAATACGTACTTCTGGCTGTGTGGAATTGATTGCATAAATGAGGGTTACATTTATGTAACTCAGAGGTAGACATACCTGCCTCTGCTTTCTGAGTCCTAGGATTAAAGGCATTAACCAATACACCCAGCTTGCCCATCTTTTTCTTTTTCTTTTTTTTTTTTTTTTTTTTTGTGGTTAGTGATTGTTCATAGAATTTCTTTGATGTATACTCAGTACTATTGATCTGTTTGCTTGTCTGTCTGTTAATAGGCATTTCTCTCACAAGGCAATATCACATTCCAAGGGTGCAGAAATGACAGAGGTGACCCTCCAACTCAGTTTCCTTCTAAAGTAACTTAATGATTACATTGGAACTTCTGTGTAATGGGAACCATGAGAATTATCTGACTATATTTTCAAAGAAGTATACATTTACAATGTTATCAGTATCACTTTCTTTTATACACATGTATGGGATGTTATAGAATGCAGTGACTTATGATGATGTGCATGTTGACTTCAATCGTGAAGAGTGGGCTTTGCTGGATCCTTCCCAGAAGAATCTCTACAAAGATGTGATGCTGGAGACCTACAGGAACCTCACTGCTATAGGTAAGAATAAATTTCCCTTCACATTTTAAAATAAGGGAGTGATTGTTTCTTGGTTATTAATGCTCTTCTGTAATTACAATTGAAACTGAGGAAGGATGATGTGAGTAAATCAGGCATGGTTCTAAGGTTCACTGAAGATAATAACTTCAATTTTGCACAATTTTCAATAATATACATTTTCTGTTACTATATTTTAGGGTACAAATGGGAAGATCATAATATTGAAGAACATTGTAAAAGTTCTAGAAGACATGGAAGGTAATTTTCATGTGCAAGCTAATACAAATATGCCTCTGAAAAAAAATTTAATGTGTCTGGAAGTTTGAAAGAAAGCAACCATGTAAATATACACAGCTTAAAGTGCATTGATGATTATTAAATTCTCACAAAACTATATACCTCAATGTGAAGTAGGTGAATTATATTTGCAATGATTTACTTTAAGAAAGAAGACAAGGAAACAATGCCTTAATAGATATTACCATTTGATTCATAACCTCATGAGAACTGTGCTGTAGAACTGCCTGCCAATCCTTTTAGTTTCATACCACTCATATACAAAATGTATGCACATTGAATAGGTGATAGTATATGTCCAAAACCTTCTAATAAGGAAATAGTCCAGAGTAAAGCTTGTGTTACTCATATACTTTTTGTGATTTTGCTAAATTTAGTGAGAGGAGGGATAGAGTTAAGAGCCAATGGGGTGGTTGTTGTGGATAAACCTTAATCCCTATACCATATGTCTTGAGGACCAGGAAGTCAAACTGTGTGAATGCAAGGTGGAAACCTTTTATTTGTTATTCTCCCTTTAAAAGTATATCATATGTCACTCTGAATACAAGCCATAGGAACACAGGGATATTGAAAGAAGCCACATATACCTCTCCCTCTCAGAATAATTAGAAGATATGTAGTAGTCCCCACTTTGAATATACTTGTTAAATGTGATTCAGGTTTATAAGTAATTGCTTTTCCAGCTTCATTAGAAACACATCAACAAACTCACATTACAGAAAAGCCCTATGAATACTAGGAATGTGTAAATAATTCTGTTTATCCTGGTTCAGTTTGCAAATGTAGTATGATTCACACTATAGGAAAATTTGTGAATGCAGTATGTGTGGTAAAGCTCTGAGTTTTTCCAGTTCTCTTCAAATATGTGAAAAATCTCATATAGGAAAAGCATGCTATAAATGTGAACCATGTAATAAAAGATCTTACTATCACGTCTATATTCAAAGATCCAAAACAACCCTTAATGAATGGAAACAAAATGATAAAACATTAAGATGTGATTTCTCTTTACAATTAGACCAAATTGTAAAATTAATTCATAAAGATATATTCAAAAAATGTAATGAATATGGTAGAGCTTTTACATGTGTCAATTATCATTGCAGGCATGAAAGAAGTCATACTGGAGAGAAACCTTTTGAATATATTCAAAGTGTTAAAGCCTATGCATATCTTAATAATCTTCAAAGGCATGAAACAATCCATACTGGAGAGAAACCCTACGCATGTGGTAAAGCCTTTTCATGGGACAGTAGTCTCCAAACACATAAAAGAATACACACTGGAGAGAAACCCTATGAATGTAATCAATGTGGTAAAACCTTTACACATCATAGTCATCTTCTAATGCATAAAAGAACATACACTGGAGAGAAAGGATATGAATGTAATCATTGTGGTAAAACCTTTTCACGACAGAGTAATCTTCTAACCCATAAAAGATTACATACTGGAGAGAAACCCTGTGAATGTAATCAATGTGGTAAAGCCTTTTCACAACACTGGTATCTCCAAATACATAAAAGAACCCATACTGGAGAAAAACCCTACGAATGTAATCAGTGTGGTAAAGCCTTTTCACGACAGAGTAATCTTCTAACCCATAAAAGAACCCATACTGGAGAAAAACCCTATGAATGTAATCAATGTGGTAAAACCTTTGCATTTAGTGGTAGTCTCCAAAAACATAAAAGCACACATACTGGAGAGAAACCCTATGAATGTAATGAATGTGGGAAAGCCTTTTCACAAAAGTGTCATCTCCAAACTCATAAAAGAACCCATACTGGAGAGAAACCCTATGAATGTAATCAGTGTGGGAAAGCCTTTGCATGTCACAGTCATCTTCTAACACATAAAAGAACACATACTGGAGAGAAACCCTATGAATGTAATCAGTGTGAGAAAGCCTTTGCATGTGACAGTAGTCTCCGAGTACATAAAAGATCACATACTGGAGAGAAACCCTATGAATGTAATCAGTGTGGTAAAGCCTTTGGACGTTACAATCATCACCTAATGCATAAAAGAACACATACTGGAGAGAAACCCTATGAATGTAATCAATGTGGGAAAGCCTTTTCACAAAAGTGTCATCTCCAAATTCATAAAAGAACCCATACAGGAGAGAAACCCTATGAATGTAATCAATGTGGTAAAGCCTTTGCACATCATAGTCATCTTCTAAGGCATAAAAAAACACATACTGGAGAGAAACCCTATGAATGTAATCAATGTCAGAAAGCCTTTGCATGTAACAGTAATTTCCAAATACATGAAAGAACTTATAATGGAGGGAATCCTGTTAATGTAATCAATGTGTTAAAGCCTTTGGACATCACTGCAATTTTTGAAATGATGAGAAAAAAACAAACTGCAGAGAAACCCTATAAATGAAGTCAGTGTGGTAGGGGTTTATACTTCATGGTAGTTTTTATATAAGAGTAGAAAAGTTTTACTCTAAAGCATTCTGTTAAATGCAATCATTCTTTTAAAGCCTATGCACACCACAGCAGTCTTTAAGAACGTGAAAAAACTCATAACAAAGGGAATCTGACTATAGAGGATTTGGTAATATCTTTAGCCAACACATTTTCATTACACAAGAGTATTCTGTAGAGAAAACATCTGACAATATTAACAATCTGTTTAAGCACTACAGTGCCTCTTTATTTTGTTTGTACCTGCAAACTCATGGATGAAGCCCTACAATTTAAATAATAAAGTAACCCTTTTAGGTTTCATACATCTCTTCAATGACATGAAATAACTAATTGAGGAATAAAACTTTACAGATGTGTATTTGTGCCTTTTCTGTTGGTGTGATAAAACATGTCTATTTCAGCTTATGAAAGAGTTTGATTTGACTCTTGGTTCCAGAGGGATACAGGATCACCATGAAAATGGCATGGCAACAGGTATTAGACATGGCATATATAGCAGGATCTCACATCCTCAACCTGCAGCATGAACCAGAGAGTGGGAATTGGAAAAAGTGTACAGATGTGAATTATGAAGGCATACCCGCCGGGCGGTGGTGGTGCACGCCTTTAATCCCAGCACTCGGGAGGCAGAGGCAGGCGGGTCCCTGTGAGTTCGAGGCCAGCCTGGGCTAACAAGTGAGTTCCAGGAAAGGTGCAAAGCTACACAGAGAAACCCTGTCTTGAAAAACCAAAAAAAAAAGAAAGAAAAAAAGCATACCCCCAGTTACATATTTCCTCCAGCAGGGCACTGTTGTATGATATTTTTTGTGTTCTGACAAATAAAGCTGTCTTGGAGATCAGAGGGCAGAGCTAGCCACAAGTTAACCATAGAGGCCAGTCTGTGGTGTGTCTCACTTTTAATCCCAGCAATTGGAGGCCCATGCCTTTGATCCCAGCAATCAGGAGGTAGAGATGGGAGTATAAGGTAGATGGAGACAGTATCTCAGCCCTCATTTTGTCTGAGGATATGAATAAATAAGAAATCACTAGTCGCTGCTCCTTTGCTTCTCTGACCTTTCAAGTTATTACCCCAATATTTGACTCCTGGTTGTTATTAATAAAATGAATTAGGGTCACACTTCATCTGGTGTCCAACTTTTGGGGCATGAATTCATGAAAAAGCTACTTGCCCATAGCTTTGTAGCCACTGGTACACACCACAGCTACACATGGGGGTTCCCACCAGAGCCACTGCCTCACAGGCGAGGTTTTCCTCCCCTCCCCCAAGGCCTCTAAGCAAGTTTGGGATTTTCTGTTGCAGCCTCTCTGCAGCAAACTCCACAGGCACTTGGGCTCCAAATCCCACTGCTGTGGAATGTCATTCTGTATGCTGTGACTATGTGTTGCTATGATTGGTTAATAAAGAAGCTTCTCTGGCCTATGGTGAGTCAGGTTATAGCCAGGCAGGAAATCCAAGAGAGAGAGACAGGAAGAGGAAAGGCAAAGGCAGAGAAGGCAGCCTGCTGTCCAAGGAGCAATGTCAGCAGACTGGTGCCAGCATGGTCACAGGCCATGTGGCAAAACATAGATTAATAGGAATGGGTTAATTTAAGATGAAAGAGTTAGCTAGCCAGAAGCTTAAGCCATAGGCCATACAGTTTGTAATATAAGCCTCTGTGTTTTTACTTGGCATCAAGCAGCTGTGGGATGCTGGTGGAAGAGATTCGTCCTGACCCAGGGCCAGGCAGGACCAGAGGAACTTACAGCTACATTTGGCACCCAGATGTGGTAGCAAGAATTTCCATCCAAAACCCGAGAAAGCTTTTAAAAAAGGATCCTAAAACAGCTAAAAACACCTTCCTAGTTTTGTCCCTCAGGCAAGCTGTGATACAGAGACACCAAGGTATATGGGCTTGAGCTACAGTATTATGGGTTCACAGTATGTAGGCTTGACCTACAGCATGGTGGATTTCTGCTGTGGTACACAGAGTTGTCTTTAAGCCACACAGTGCACTGCATGGTGAATTAGCTTTTACTAGTACAGACAAAAACGTTTCTGTGCTACATGTTCCTTCATGGAGGCATAGACCCACTGAGTTGGCAGTGAGCAGGGCTCCCAGAGCTGGTGGTAAACATACCCCTGCCATGTTGGGATGCTGAGAGGGCTGGAGTCAGTAGTCAGGGCTGTGGCTTTTGTCCTAACCAAACAGCTTAACAGTTGAAAATCTCTCCTGGCCAGAAAATGATTATAGGTTTACAATAAAGGCAGATTCAGATGGAATAAAACTTTAAATGGTTTACAATGTGCATAAGAATATATGTAGACTTGGAAGAGAGAGAAAATGAATATAGACAGTTATATAAAGAAATAGTTTTAAAAAGTATTAAAGAGACAATAAGAATAATACAAAGGTTAAGCCATGTAAGCATAGATATTACACAAAGAATCTGAATACTGCATATTATTATATTGCTTTTGGCATTTTTAACTGGAGAGAAACATTTAATTGTAAAGGCTACTAAGTTAAACCAATATATATATTTCAAAGGTATCTTGACTTCAAAATTTGTGTCTAAGGATACGTTGCTTTGGAAAAGAGTTTCTGCTTTGGTTTCCACAGAAGATGAGAACCTGTGGATTGCTTCGAGGCTAATATGGTTTGATCAACCAAGACTCCCTGGAAGGTCAGTATAACCTCACAGACTACCACAGCCAAGATTTAACTATAATTCTTAATTTTCTCAGGATCCCCACAAGATGGCCAGCACTCCCAATCAGCAGGAAGTAGTATGAGAAGCAGTGCCCAAATTTTCAAGATATTGTTTATATATATTTATTTTTATTTAAAGGGGATTGTTTGATAGAAAAATGATGCTGGTGGGTGGTGCTGGTTACCAGTGAAAAAGTCACGGGCCATGGCCACGACTCCCAGAGTTTAAAAGAGCTTTATTAGAAAGAAAGAGGGGATAAGAGGGGAGCCAGGCCTGGCAGGGGAGGGAGCAGAGCAGAGCAGGGAACAGAGAGAGAACACAGAGCAGAGCACTGCCCCACCTGCAGGGCTACAACAGGTTCTTGACCACCCTAAGGAGGGAATGTAGGGACAGGAGATACAAAGGAAAACACACCAAGTCTAGATTCTGATCAAGGTGCCACTTTATTTCCTTCCACAAAGGTTTATATAGTTCCTGCAGGGTGGGGGGAGCAAGAAGCTGTCATCTGCATAAGGTGGGGCAAGCTAACAGGATGCTTGTATAAGATGTTTACAGGGTGAGAGGGTCAAGGGCTCTGACTCAATGTCCTGTTGCTAGGCAACCTGACTGTAAGCTGATCTAGTTCCCTGTCTTTTCGGGGGTCTGTATTTTTCCACTAACTAGAGATTCTGTTCTTGGCCCTGACATCTTCCCCCTTCTTAGTAATAAATCTAAGAGCCAACATAAACCAGGTTCAAATGGTCTAAAAGGAGGGCTCTGAAAGAGGCTTTGCATGGAGGATTACAGAGGCCCTGTCCCTCTAAAAGTTGTGAAAAGGTCCGAGAGGGTATGTTTCTCTAGACTCAGGCTGCTACTGCACAACCGCTATGCAACAGGGCATATAATCCAGGCTCTCGGGATTTTGGGGTACCATGGTCCTCGGGATTTTGGGGTACCATGGTCCCCAGCCTGTGCAGTCCCAGCTGCACTCCAATCATGCCTTGAGTGAGCCTTTTTCCCACACACAGGTGCAGCCTCCCCCGAGTGAAGGGGTCTGTGTGGGGCATCTCTCATCAGGGGAAATTTCAACCCTGGAGTCCTGCATATCAAAACAGTGGTAATGAACCTGGATCTGCCTGGCCGGCAGGTCTGTTATTTGGCTTCGGATGAACCAAGTGAGCCAGGAAAGTGCCCAAAGGCAAGGACAGGAGCAGGCCTACAAACAGGTCCTAGGAGGGAGGAAAGAAGGGTCGTTAGCCAAGGGGAGTTTGAAAAACTAATTCTAGAACCACCCAAGCTCTTGCTCTCCTTTTCTTTTTCTCTTTTTCTAGTCCTTTTCTAGCCTTTACTAAACTATCTCTGACTACCCTGGTGTGGTCTGTAAAGAAGCAACATTCCGCTTTGAGAACAGCACAAAGGCCACCCTGTTGTAAAAAAGAGGAGATCCAGGCCTCTCCTGTTCTGTAAAACTATCTCAGCTAGGGAGGAAAGAGATGACTCGAGGGCAGAAATTCCCTGTTCAAATTGGGCAATATCCTCATCTATGGACAGGTGAAGCTCAGAGTAATGTTGGTTGAACAGGACCAGAGAGGCAATTTCTGTGCCTGTTTCCACTGCTCCAACCCCCAGAAGGACTGCTAAGGTGATGGCAACAACAGGCTCTCATCAAGGCAGTTTTCTCAGCATAGCTTTTCTTTCTAGAGATCTAAGAATTGATCTGAGGAATAATAGGTTAGTCTAGGTGGAAGGGACCTAAGTGTCCTGAGTGGCATCTCTGGTGCTACCCTGTTTGCTGTGCTACCTGCCAGCCACAGGCTGTGTCAAGCTAGCCCAACATGGCTATGACCACTTGTGACACCAAGGCCAGCAAGTCCAACAAGCCTTTCTGACACCTTGGATGAAAGTTCAGCACTGCCCTTGGAAACATGACTCCTGCTGTCAGACTGGATTTGTGACAAGCAGTGTCCCTGCTCAGCCCAGAATGTGATTGACTATGAGACTTGTATACTGTGTGAAAGGTCTCAAACACAGCTTGCTGTAAAGTTCCCACTGTCCCCCCAACAGGAACTCTGAGCAGAGTGATAACAGAGCTAAAGGGCTGGTGGGGGTTGCTGTGAATGAGAACAATAGCCTGGATTGCTTGCGGGAGGGACAGCATTTGAAACAGAAGAAGTTTCCTCAGGAGAGGGCCTATCTCTTCTGGGCAGATCAGGTATATTTACAGCTCTAACCAGGCCTTCAGGCAATCATCTGGGAACAGAGTGTATCTCTTTTATGGCACCATTAACAGGATTTAGTCTTTCTGTGATGATCAGCAATGGTGTTAATGCTGAATGTTCTCCTACCTCACATCATGAGAATCAGAAGGCTGTGACTCCCCCTCCCCCTGGCGGCCCCTGTGACTCTCTCACCATGAATGAAGGAGCCTGCAGGCGCCAAGGTGGAAAGGCCCTCCCCTCCCCCCTCCACGGCCCCACAAGCTCCCCTCCCCCCAGTGCCATTAAGACCCAACCCTCCACAACAGCAAGCATCTGGCCCTGCCAGCACCCCAGTCCCTGGAACCACCTCCAAGGCCGGCTCCATCCTCCCCCATAAAGTCAAACTATCGCCAACACCTCCTACACTTTGAGATCCTCTACCATCACCCACTCCAGACCGGCCTTACTCTGTTGGAGCAGAAACATGATCTCAGATACGGCCCCATTCTCTACATCAGGCAACTGTCTATCCAGAGACAAAATGTCCCCCATCCCCTCTAGCCTCCCAGGGGGACTCATGGTTGCCTCGGCAAATCCCGAAAGCACCAGTAGCTACCCCAAGCCCTAGTTCCTGGCAGGCAGGGTTTGTGTTTTCAAAGGCCAAATGTTTAAGGAAGGTACTTTTGTTTTTGTCCAGCTGCCTGTGCTGCATTTGCATCATAGGGGGAGTTGCCGAGAAGTTTCTTTAGCGTCCAAGTTTTTGAGGATGGCTGTTCAAGTGAAGTAGTGGGAGTGGAGAAGGAACAAAGAAATCTGCAACTGGTTGTGATCAATCGAGATAACTCACTACCTTCAGACCAGCCCTCTAGGAAAGCCTCCTTGGCAGGGTCTAGAGGGAAGTTAGGGGTAAAATTGTTAGGAGAGGCATAAAGATGGGCAGGGGCAGACTCCTGAGGTTTCTTAGGTTTAAAAGTCATGAGCGTCCCCTCTTAGACTGAAGGCGCTCGAGAAAGTGTTTAGGGGATCTTAGGGCAGGTAGAGGGGGAGTGAAGGGCTTCTTTGAAGATTTTTTTTTTATATTAAGAACCTCTTGCATGTCAGGGGAATGTTTATAGACCCTAAGAATGACATTAATAAAAAAAAAAGGCTTTAAGGTCTTTTTTCTTTACCCTAGTTCCTTGTATCTTGAGGGGCTCATTTAGGCCAGAAATGAATAAATCTCATGACAAAGTTGCCTGTCCCTTGGCTCTTTCTTACCTGCATTGTCTCCGCTCTCCTCCGGGATCGCATCCTGAACCAGGCGATTTCAGGGGGATCCAACAACTTCACCAAGGCCTTGGTCTTCCTCCGGGAGATGAAGTTCCGAATCCTCAAGAGGTGGTTTCATCCACGTTGGGCGCCAGTTGCCCCACCTGCAGGGCTACAACGGGTTCTTGACCACCCTAAGGAGGGAATGTAGGGACAGGAGATACAAAGGAAAACACACCAAGTCTAGATTCTGATCAAGGTGCCACTTTATTTCTCTTCCAGAAAGGTTTATATAGTTCCTGCAGGGTTGGGGGGGAGCAAGAAGCTGTCATCTGCATAAGGTGGGGCAAGCTAACAGGATGCTTGTATAAGATGTTTACAGGGTGAGAGGGTCAAGGGCTCTGACTCAATGTCCTGTTGCTAGGCAACCTGACTGTAAGCTGATCTAGTTCCCTGTCTTTTCGGGGGGTCTGTATTTTTCCACTAACTAGAGAGTCTGTCCTTGTCCCTGACAGAGCACAGAGAGAGAGAGAGAGCATGGGGGTCTGTGTTTGACTTTTCAAGGCACAGATTGCATGACCACGTAATTGCCAGTGCCTGCTGATAACATAAGGTGGCAGACCTGGAGGGATGAGAGCAGGATCCTAACATTCCAGACTTTTTGCTTATTATAAAAAAAAAAGCGAGTGAATAGTTTTCTTGTGGAAAAACTATTTCCAGCTGACTTGGTGGGTTCAGTTGGCTCTTAGGGGAAGTAGGGAAGGGGGTCTTCCGAGGTAGACAGGCATCCTGGGATGATGGGTAGTCCTGCTGCCCTGAAGCCGTCCATCCCTCTTGGCTTGGCACCCTGGCTACTTTTGTGTCTGACAGGATGCTGATGAGACAGGAAAAGCCTGAAGTAGATCTGACCAGTCCAGATGGATTTAAGCTGGTTTCTGGAGCTTGGGAGAAATTTTGAACATGTTAAGAAGCAGCCATGAGAAAATTAGTGACCATGGTAGCATTTAGTACTCTGCTTATATTGGTTAGTGTTAATGGGAGAGACAGAAAGATTGGAACATGTTTTTAAGCTTTATCAGAGACAGATTATTTAAGGCACCTTTTTTTTTAAGTAGTATATCATCCAGGAGATACAGGTGATCAATTGTTGAGAGCATTTAACAGTAATAGATAGTTATATTAAAGTCTGTTTTTGCAGAGCCCAACCACTTTTGGGTCTGGGGGTGTAAATACCTTTTAGCTGTTACTGTTTCTTACTTGATGGTCTCTGGACTCCAGTTCTGTGGTGGTCCTGTACCATTAGCTGAGTTAATTAGAAGAGGGCACTGGGAAAAGAAAAGCTTGTGGTACTTTTTTTTTAAAATTATGGACAAGGCAGAGATCAGGGCCCTGTCTGTGTGTATGAGGAGGAGAAGCACTTCTGACAGGCCTGGAGTGAGGCACATGGAAGGAGCAATGAAATGAAAGTTCCTATCTTAGCTGGAAAATCTTTTCCCATTAAGTAATCCAGAAAGTACAATTGAGTCTGTTGAGGTGGGTAAGGCTGTCCTCCCTACCCCAACAATAGGGAAATGAGGAGAGGTGAGACCCCAAAACTCTCAGGACTAGGTCAGTGGCTCTGGTATCCAGAAGGAAAGAAACATATCGCTCCCATGCTGTGTCCTGGGTTCCCTGCGAGCCTGTGGCCAAGCCTAGGTCTGCTATAGGTATTGGCTTGATGTCCCCATGCCATCTTGGTACCTGGGGGCAGTCAGCTGACCGGTTGTCTTTCTAGGCAGCACTTTGAATAAAGCTCAACTGATGGCCTGGCAGGGTGCACATTAGCCTG
This sequence comes from Peromyscus maniculatus bairdii, assembly GCF_049852395.1. Classification (NCBI taxonomy): domain Eukaryota; kingdom Metazoa; phylum Chordata; class Mammalia; order Rodentia; family Cricetidae; genus Peromyscus; species Peromyscus maniculatus. The sequence goes on from NC_134867.1 coordinate 68,372,045, forward strand.
TGTGGCCTCCCCCACCGGCCCCCCGCACTTAAAACAGGGACCCAACAGCTTTTGGGAGACAGCGTGTGCCAGCACTTGGTAATTTTGTTCTTGGGCTTTTCTTATCTCTCCCCGGTGCACCTTAAAGGCACAGATGACACTTCTGCCTGTGGGGTCAGGACTCTTGCTTTCCAGATGCTTTAGTTTTAGTCCTATGTTGGGGAGGTCTGGGGGCTGCTGACTTGAGGATAGCTTTTGGAAGACCTGCCAGGAGGCAGGCTATAAACTTATCTCTGGCTAAAGAGCCATCCTTATTACTGTGATTCCCATGTGAATCCTGATCATATACTTATTTGGCTGCATGGATCTTAGCCTGCTTCCAGACCCACCTGCCTGTGCTTCTCACAGCAGCTTGAGAATGAGTGGGAGGAGTTAAGGTGAGTTAGGGTAAGAGTCAGCAGAAGTGGTCCACCCACTGCTGGAGAGCAGAAGGCAGAATTCAGATAGACAGAAGTGGTTGCATGTGGCAGAGGGCTGTAGGGGGAGGGAGGAGGATTCAGAGCTTCAGTAGAAAGCTTGGGGATAAGGTAACTTTTTATTTGCCCGTTCACTGGTGAAAGTTCCCATGAAGATGTTATGCAGCCAAATTTACTGATATTCACCCCTATGTCCCATGGCTGCAGCCAAGAGAGAAAAATAAAAAATTAAAATAACTAACTGGAATCAGACTCCAATCCCAGGCATCCCTGAGGTAGGAGAAGGATCTATGAATCAGCACAAGTTACGCCCACCCCATTCATCAAGAGAGGGGTAAGGGCTGGGAGCGTATGCAGCACGTGGACCCCCCTCCAAGTGTCTGACAGCATTGACCCCCTTTGTCAAGGGAGAGAATGTGTTATTGCCACTGCAGCTCAATGACCACCCCACCCCACCCCGGGAGTCCGGCACAAGTAATATAGCTCAAACTGCAGTTGTGGGAAGCAGGACTCACCAATCACATGTGCGGTGGAGGATGCAGGGTGGTGGTGGGTGTGGTGTGAGGGTCCAGTGGCTGGGAAAATGAAAAAAGCAGATCTGGTAGTTTCCTGGTAGTCACAGGTCCTCAGCTAGGTTTCCAACAACGTTCAGCTGAGTGTGCAGAATTTCCTATCCAAGTCATGGCACCAAAATGAGTGAGAGCAGGATCCTAACACTGATTATAAATGTAATCTCTTTCAAAAGAAGAAAAGGGAATATAGATATGATAGGATAAAAGGGTAGATTATTGAATCTACCTTTAAAGAGCAACAACTTGTTTGAAATGTTTTACATTGCTATGGGTTTTGGTTTATTGATACAAATTTAAAGTTAATTTTGTTATACTGTATGTATATTTTTACTTTTGTTTAAGGTATTATGTTTATGCAACTCCTTTAAAGTTGTAATATATAATTAAGAAATACAGATTAATAGTCATCTAGAACAATCAAACTTATAGTCATGTTAAGTTTGTTAGATATACATAAATATATTTCAATTAGGTAAATAATCTTCAAATACTTTAAAGACTTACAGAATGTGGCATTTAAAATGTTTTAAAAACTTAGACTGTTCTAGAAAGTGAGACATGTCTGCTCCACCAATTTACTTCAAAGAGGAAGATGGGCATCAAAGATTTTCCATATGGAGTTTATCTTCTTGGTATAAAATGGCCTGCTGGGCAAAGAAACTGCTCTTGCCTGGACTCCTTGACAATATGTTATATAGACTGAACATGCAGGACCCATGGGAAAGTGAGCACTAAATTTTGACAAAACAAGGTAAAATGGTCCTTCAGTTTCCTGCTTCACAGAGGAGACTGTCAGACATTCTGCAGGGCACATGGAGAAGTGACTGAAAAACTCTAGACCTATGGGCTGAAGATGGATGCCCCAACATTACAGAGGAACTTTGGATGACTGTCCAGGCCAGTTTCTAGAATATTGGAAATTGCTTATAATATATAAACTTCCTGTTTGCTTAAGTAATATTATATCTTTCTGGGGTTTTTGATGGAGTTGAAGACTAGATAGTTATAGTTTTCCTTAGTCATGATAAAAGGTAAATTTGATATGAAACTTTAGACTTACAAAAACAGGATATATGATATTTTCTTTAATTTTGCCAAATGCAAATACACTAGATATTGTAACTGTAATTCTTGCTTAATAACTATTTTGTTATATGTAATTTTACTATGTTAAAAATTAAAGCCTTTTTTGATTAGACAGAAAAGGGGAAGTGCTGTGGGATGTCTTTCTGTATGCTGTGAATATGTGTTGCTATGACTGGTTAATAAAGAGGCTTCTCTGGCCTATGGCAAGTGATTATAGCCAGGCAGGAAATCCAGGAAGAAGAAAGGTAGAGGCAGAGACATGAGCCCACTACCCAAGGAGCAACAAGATGTCAGCAGACAGGTGCTGGCCACAGGCCACATGGCAAAACATAGATTAATAGAAATGGGTTAATTTAAGATGAAAGCACTAGCTAGCCAGAAGCTCGAGTCCTAGGCCATACAATTCGTAAATAATATAAGTCTCTGTGTTTTTACTTGGGCCCAAGTGGCTGTGGGATGCTGGTGGGAGAAATTCATCCTGACAGCAGGGTCAGGCAGAACTGGAGAAACTTACAGCTACATCTGCTGAAGTTAGCCTCTTACCTACTGACCAGCTCTGCTTTCAGGCAGCTTCCACTGCATGTGCTTCTTCTCTGCCATCTCCTGAGTGCACTTTTCAGATAGCCAGCTTCCTCTCCTGGTGGGTTGTGGACTTTCCCTGGACCACCTCCTCAGGCTGCTGCCACACTAGGTAACTGCCTTGACACCTGGTTGGGCTTCTACTGTTCTATGCAGCAGCAGTCAGCCTCACACTTCACCATCATCTTCATTGCCTTCAGCAGAATTAGTGAGAGAATTGGGAATTCTTTTTTTTTTTTGTTACAGAAAGCTATGATAGTCAAAACACTGAGCACAAGGGACCATGGGGTGCCCAGATCTATGTATATATAATACACATATAAAACAAAGAATCAAGTTTAATGGCACATCTCTAATTAATAAAAATTACCAAAAAATATCCAATAAACAGTAAAAACCAGTCAGAGCACAAGTTGGCAATTAAACAATAAAACCTCAGTTCTGAGTGGCACAACAATAACCACCTAAGGAAACCCACACATGAGGACCTGGTGGAGCTCTGGGAAATATCAGCAGCATTAAAGTCACCTATGCCCAATCACTTCACTGATGGACTTAGAAATCCAAGAGCCTGCTCCAGTGACCTCCAAATGACCAGTGGGCAGCCACAGTCAAATGGTGTGCCTAACTCTCTGAGAGCAGCCAATATCCACATGTAGCCAGTTGGAAGCTGGTGCATTTATAAACGTGAACCAAAACCAGGACCTCACCTGGGGATCCTCAAGACTAATCAGCCCACACCAAACAACCACTCATTATAGACAGAGAAAATTCCTGAGCCCATGCGTCCTTTTTTTGTGATAATACCTCTCATTGGAACATTAATTAATGTCTTAATAAAGATATAAGGGTTCCTAGAAATAATCTCAGGGTGAGTAGAGCTGGGCAAAGTCAGGAAACAACACAGTATCTAGGGAGACTTCAAATCTGTAGAGGCTTTGAGCCCAGAACTGCTCTGGGGATGCAGGTATACTTTGAACATCATCTCCATGGAGGAGGGCTCTGACTGTGGATGCAGGTGAAGCTTTGGTGGGAGCTTGAGTTGATGCTGCATCTATGAAGGAAGTGGGATAGTAGAGCTTTGGCTGGTACTGGGTCTTAGCACTGGAACTGAGTCTGCTGTGTCTTCATATGCTACAGACTGAACTGGGTCTGTGGCTTTTCTTGATGGAAATGGGTCAGTGGTTGTTGCAGCTCAGGCTTCACCAGCCAACACCACACCCAGAACTTTCCCAGGCTTGGTCAGGACTTGAGGACTGGGGAGATATTAGAAGGGCTGGGTTGAAGAAGGGAGCTGGTATTCGATAGGCCTGGGGACATGGCATCACCAGTGGCAGGGTCATGGACAGGGACTCAATCTCTTGTGCTGGTGTGCTTAGCTTGGGCTCCACCCTCTGGATTCCTAGATGTTTTTAGATGTCCTTGGGGATGCTTCCGAGTGTATTTAACCCTCCAGTTCTTAAACCACGTCCGGATCTGTAACTCCGTCAGGTGAAATCTTTCAGCCAGCTCCTCACGTTGCTGGTAGGTAGGATACTTGCACACTCTGAAATATGCTTCCAGATCACTCTTTTGTTTCTCACTGTAGATAGTTCGCTTCTGCTGCTTCTTTGGAGCAAGGCGGGCGACTTCTGGATTTGGAGGGACTTGGGTTGCCGGAAGTGGGAGACGCGGTAGATCTGAGGGACGTGGGGAAACCTGGATTCGCTGGGGGTTCCAGAGACATTTGTAGACCTTTGGATAATGGGGTACTTTGGGGCATTTGAAGGTCTGTAGGTAATGGGAGGCTTTGGGGCATTGGTACACAATGGGGCATTAGGTGGCCCAGAAGTGTTTGTAGACCTGCAGGTAATGGGAGGCTTTGGGACACTGGGACACAATGGGGCATTAGTGGGGCTGGGGACATTTGGAGACCTGGGGGCATTGAAGTTTCAGAGGGCCAGTGTGCATTTGGGATCATTGGGGGAGCTTCCTGTGTTGGAAAGCCTTGGAAATCAGTAGGCTCTTCCATCTTCACACATTCTGGTGTTTAGGATTCTGTCACAGGACCTTGGCTCAAATCCGAGAATTGGGAATTCTTAAAGGTGGAAATTATTTTTTAAAAGGGTTCCCCCCCACATTAAAAAATGAGAAACACTATTACAATGGAGGTAGTTAGGTCTCTGTATAATTATGCAATGGATAGTTTTAAAATGTAACAATTAAATGAAGGAATAATCAACTGAGATTGACATAATGTTAATTAGTTTGATAATTCTTACTGGTTTGATAATTCTTGGTTTATCTCTTAAGAAGTTGGTTAATAATGAGGACCAAGATATAGGCCTTAGAAAAACTTATTAAAATAAACCATAGAGATATTCAGGCCCAGAGAGAGGAATTTGAAGGAGATCCAACCTCACCATTACATTATTAAATTAGAGAGGAACAGCCCAAGGTTAACAGCCAACCTTAATTTATCCAGTCAGCTTACAGAAACGACTGCCAAATGACAAGTATCCCCAAGGCTGTGTTAAGAGCTGACTAGATTCCTATGGAAATATTACATTTGAGGAGATTTAAGGAAGCAATAGTCTCATATGGTATGAATTCTCTTTTTGTGAAGCAGACATTAAATTCATGGTCAACTAATATCAGAAATATCCCAAAAGACTGGAAAGACTTGGTTACAGCAGTATTGGAGCCTCATCCTCAATTGCAGTGGAGAACCTGGTGGATAAGGCTAGGACCATTGAACATGAAGTAGGGCTAGAGGTATTGAAATCTTCCAAGACCAACTTATTGGAGAGGACAATTATGCTAATGTAAAAAGACAGTCTATATAATGACCATGCCCTGGTTCTATGCCATGCAGCAGCTTTGAATGCCTGGGACAGAATTAAAAAAAATTCAGAAAAGGAACTGAGTCATGTACTAAAGTTATGCAGGGCCCAAAAGAAGCAACTGATTTTTTTTTTTTTTTTACAAAGATTGACTTCAGCTGCAAATAGAAAGATACTAAATCAGAAAACTAGACAAATACTAATTGAATCTTTGGCTTTTGAAAATGCTAATTCACAATGCAAAGGGGTAATTATGCCTTTAAAGGCAAAATCAGTACCCATAGAAGAATGGATTCGAGATATAGTCAATGTTGAATCTCATAAACTCTGATAATGCTTAGATGGGAGAGGTGATTTCCAGAGGCTTGAAGAAAAATAAAAATATCAGGTGTTTTAATTTTGTAGACAGGGCATTCCTAAAAACAATGTTTTCTCTAAGAATAATCCAAACAGAAAGCCCCTCAATTCTGGAGTATGCAGAAGGTGCAGCAAAGGCAACTTTGGACCAATGAATACAGATCAACAAAGGACAGACAGGATAACCCTTTGCAGTCAGGAAATGCCTTGGGGAGCCTCTTACATGTAAAATTTGGTTCACTCATTCCTGGTCACAGTGGAGGAAGCTCCTCCCCAGAGCAATTAAAGGATGTAAAAAACCATACTGCTCTGGATGATAAAACAGCTTTAGAATATAAAGCAAAAATTTCAGGAGAAACCATAAAGCAAATATTTTGGCAGACTTCTATAAATGATCAAGGGCCAAAGCTAAATATGTGAATAAATGACAGTGTAATTGAAGGTATGTAGACATGGGGCAGATGTAACAATAATTGCCACAGAATCTTGGCATCTAAATTGGCCTCTTCAGGAGGTAAATGTTCAGCTTTTAGAGATTATAACTTTATCTCACTTTTGTAAAACAAAGTGTGAGATGGGTCAAATGTATAGGTCCAGAAGGACAGAGAAAAAAATTAAAACCATATATGGCTAATACAGCAATGAATTTATGGGGACATGATTTGTTACAGCAATGGAATACCTAGATTAGCATTCCTTCAATCTAAAAAAAAAAACCCATAAATTAACGTATGTTTCTGGGAAAAATATTAAAAGGTATTATAAAGAATAATCACTGACCAAGTTGTACAAAAACAGGGCACAACAGCTGTTGATCTTTCAAAGGCATCAACAGCCCTACCTTTAGTTGATTGATAAACCTGCCTAGGTAGAACAATGGCCTTTGACATCAGAGAAATTATAGGCCCTAGAACAGCTGGTACAAGAGCAGCTAAATGGTCAACATATTGAGGAATCAAACAGTCCTTGGAATTGTCAGGTATTAGTAAAAAGAAATCTGAAAAATGGAGAATGGTAACAGATCTAAGAGCTGTTAATAAGGTGATTCAGCCCATTGGCTCCCTACAGCCTGGAATACCCCTGCCTTCTCTATTACCTAAATGATGATCTATTGTAGTTATTGATTTAAAACATTGTTTCTTCACTATAAATTTACAAGAAAAGGATAGAGAAAAATTTGCCTTTATGGTGCCTACTTAAAATAATTCTCAGTCTGTTAAGAGATATCAATGGAAGGTTCTCCCAGAAGGGATGTTAAACAACCCCACCTTGTGCCAATATTTTGTACAATAGTCATTGGAAATGATTCATGTACAGTTTCTTCAATCTATAGTTTACCATTATATGGATGATATCTTACTAGCTGAATCAAATGTAGATATTTTAGAGAAAATGTTTGAAGAAGTAAAGAAAATTTTGCCTTGTTGTGGATTATAAATTGCTCCTGAAAAAATACAAAGAGGAGATTCTATTAATTATTTAGGATAAAATAAGTTTATAAAAAATCCAACCCTAAAAGGTACAAATCAGGAGAGATCAATTTAGAACTCTTAATGACTTTCAAAAATTGTTGAGAGACATTACCTATCTACAGGTCACTATTAGAGAACAACTCAAGAACTGAGTAATTTGTTTGAAACTTTACAAGATGACAAGTACTTAAACAGTTCAAGAAAATTATCAGCTGAAGCTGAGAGAGAATTGGCTTTGGTGGAAAAGAAATTACAGGATGCACATGTGGATCCTTTGGATCTCGAGCTTGATTCCATCCTGGTTATTTTACCCTATATGCATTACCCTACAGGGATTTTAAAGCAGAGGGAAGCTAATATAGAATGGATATTTTTACTACACAAAGTAAATAATTAAAAACACGTGAAAAAGGTTTCTGAGTTGATTCAAAAGGGAAAATTAAGACTTTATCAATTGACAGGAATGGATCCAGCAGAAATTGTATTATCTTTTACTAATGCTGAAATTTCCTCTTTGTCGGCAGAACTAGCTGGATTCTTCCTCACATTATACAGGGAACACCGATTTCTAGAGCCCCTGAATTTTATACTGATGCAAACAAATCAGGAAAAGCAGGTTGTAAATCAGTTATAAATCAGTAAATTTTAGTAAAGTGACTCAAAGCCCTTATGATTCTGTCCAAAAGTCAGAATTATATGCTATTCTGATGGAATTAATGAATTTTACAGAACTTCTTACTATAGTTACTAACTCTCAATATGCAGAAAGAGTTGTTTTATACATTGAAACTGCTGAACTTATTCCTGATGAATCACAATTAACTTAATTATTTATAGGATTACAGGAACTAGTCAGGAATAGGAATCATAATATATATATATATATCACATATCAGATCCCATACAGGTCTGCCAGTCCCTCTAGCACAAGTTAATGATGAACTTGATTGGTTCTTTGTAGGAAATGTGCTGGAGGCCTCAGAATTTCATGGAATACACCATGTCAATAGCAAAAGTCTGAAGATTTTTCTATCACTTGGCAACAAGCCAATGAAATTATAAGAAAATATCTTACTTGTTCCTTGTATAACCAAACTCCAGTACTTGTGGGAAGTATCCCAAAGGGTACACAAAGAAATGAAATTGTCAAGTGGGTGTGTTTCATTTTGCAGAGTTTGGAAAATTAAATTATGTTCACAACATCATAGATACATATTCAGGATTTCAATGGGCAACTGCTTTGAGTTCTGGAAAAGCTGATCACACAGTTGTTAGAAGTTATGGCCATCATGGTGATACCTTTACAAATTAAGACTGATAATGATTCATCATTTGTCTCTAGCAAAATGAAACAGTTTTTTTTAAATATTACAACATAAAGCATATTAGTTATACCATACAATCCTATAGGGCAAGCAGTTATAGAAAGATCTAATCAAACTCTAAAGGATATGATTAATAAACAGAAAGGATTAATAAAGACCTCCAAAGATAAATTGCATAATGCTTTAACTTTAAAATTTCTAAATGGTAATGAGAAAGGAATGACAGGTGTAGAGGGACATTGGCTAATAGAAAAAAACTACAGAATTAAATCATCCTATATATTTTAAAGATGTGTTGACCTCAGAATGGAATCTAGGATATGTGTTACATTGGGAAAGAGGTTTTGCTTTTATTTCCACTGGAGAAAAAATGCTATGAATCCTATCAAAATTGATAAAGATTAAGTTTGAACAAGAATGACCTCTTGATTGGAAAAGATGATAGTTCATTAACCAGCATAACTATTCAATCTAAACTAATTTATAATACTAACAGATGCTTTTCATTTGATCAGATATAACTTGCCAAAAGGGAAACTCCCCAAAGTTAGGGTTGGGGCAGGGTTTAGCTTTTGTCTTTCCAGGAGAATGAAGTTAATCAACTAAGGAATCTGAAGACCACTGGACAAATGAGACATCTGAAGAAAAAGGACAAATCATCCAGAAAAATGTCCCAAGAAAGAGTAAATTGGCCTATCGATATATCACATTTCCAATAGGATAAAATTTTATAAATCTTCCTGAATGTTAGTTTCTGCTGTTCTTTACAGACACATAATGCAAATGGTCTTTTTATAGTCCCAGTTCAAATAAAAATTAAAGCTGGCTTTGGAATTGGAGCATGGTTCTCTCTTCTAAACTCAAGCATGCTTGTTAAAAGGAAAATCTAAAATTTCTGTCTTATGTTAGAAGAGCCACCTGATATGGGACAGAAGAGAAACCAAAATTGAGGGACTATTCTATTGCCACTAGTCTCATAACCCTCTGGTTTTATTTTGACTCTTTAAAATTTTTTCAAGATATAAATATTATATCAAAATTTATAAGATTTATATATATTAAACTTTTTGAAATTATATTAATGGTCATATAGAGTACCAATTCTAGAAAAGGGATTCATCTAACTTCCTGTACATGAATTGGGTTTGAGTCTCTATAGTTAACTAGGAATTAAGTTTTTGTACTCTAGATGTATATAACATGATCCTTTAACCTCTTAGAAATCTGCTGCATATGACATTTAAAATGTTTAAGTTTTCTGTAGGGACCATGATCATGCCTAATAGTGACCTTTGAACTCTCCAAAAGGAGGATGGGGCCCCACAATGACAATTCCACCTGGACTATGGTAATGCCACTAAGCTGACAAACACCATCTAAAGATCCACTTTGGACTACAAACTGCTCAGGAGAATTTCAAGTTGGATGGCTGAGATGGTCCAGCCTCACAGACTACTCTAGCCAGGACTTGAGACAAGCTCTGCACTTTACCATTACACAGAGACTGGACAAGAAATGATACAGCTAGCTCTCCCAGGACTTGAAAATTTTCCCTATTTTTTTCAGGGTCCCCTAAAGATGCCCTCACCCCCAGACATCAGGAAGTAATTTTAAGAAAATGACACCTACATCCCAAGAGGTGGGGTTGGTGGTTTTTGGACACTCAGTGGGTTATAGATATTTGTTATTGGTTGGGGGGGGGGTTAGTTACAACTTGTTATTGGTAATGGTTAGGAAAAAAGCTGAACAAGATTAGATTCAAGAATGTTTTTCTAAAAAGAAAAAGGGGGAATATAAAAATAGTCTAAAAGGGTAGATTATTTAATATACTTTTAAACCAAAAAAGTAACTACTAGTTTTCAATATTTTACATTGGCTTATATTTTTGTATATTGACATAAATTTGAGGTTATTTTTGTTATGCTGTATACACATTATAGAAATGATAGCATGTAAAGGTAGATTATTGAATCTACTTTTAAAACAAAAAAGCAGCTAGTAGTTTTAAGTATGTTACACTGATATGAATTTTTGGATATTGATACAAATTTAAGATTATTTTGGTTAGAACATAATTTACATATGTTTCTATTCTTATTCAGTGTATCTATACAGCTCATCTAACAATGGAATGTAAATTTCTAGTTCTTGAAAGATATAATAGGAAATTATTCATGATAATAAAGAAATGCATGTTAGTAGTTGTGGGGTTTTACCCACCAACCCCACAGCTCCCCAGAGTTTTCTTGAGTGTGGGGAGCAGGAAATATTAGATAGAAGGATTTATTGCGGAAAATCTTGTGGAGATAAACAGATAGAAAATGAAGGATAGCCTCAAGAGGGCCTGGAACCTATTCCTATGGGCCCTGACTGTCTCTGCCCCAGGGTTTTTATAGAGATGCCAAGGGGTGGAGCAAAAGACCTCCTTCCCCAGCACAGCCATGTGCAGACCATCTCAGACACCTGCACTCAGGCCCATGGTCCTAATCATCCTCTCTGCAGACCTGCTGGGTAGAGCCACGAGGAACCCGAGAACGGGATCCCACAAGTAGTTAGTCATCTTTTATAATCAAACTTGTAGTCATGTTAGGTATGTTAGATAGGTTAAACAGAAATATATTTTAGATAGGCAAGTGATCTTCAAACACTTCAGACATCTATAGAATATGACATTTAAGTTGTTTTAATAACATTCTCTTTTTATGGCAATGAGATATCCGGGGCTGGCAGCACTGATCTACTTCGGAGAAGATGATGGGCATTAAAGAAACTCCATATGTAGTTTACTTCCTTTGTGTCAAAAGTTAGCCACTGGGCAAGAAACTTCCATTGTCTTGAATGCTGACAGTATGTTGTCCAATTTGGATGAGCAGGGCAGAAAAGAAAATGATTGCTGAACTTGGCCAAGACAAGGCAGGGCAGTCTTTCAAAAATCCTGCTTCACAGATAAATCTGTCAGGTATTCTAGGCCTGTAGGCTGAAGGATGGATGCTCCAACATTGCAGAGGAACCTTGGGTTCCAAATCCTCAGAGAGATTTACCCACCTTGCCTACAGAGGACCTGTATTGTAGTTGGGCATATCACAATGAACTAATTTAGCTCTTTTAATTCATTTATTGAGGATGAGTGGATAAGCCAGGCTGGTTAAGGGTAGCTAGGACCTGGGCTAAGGTTCTAACTCCTGTAACAGAAGAAGAGTCCCATCAGCCTTCTGCCTTCAAGTCTACTGCCTTTCAACTATGAGCAATAGTGTTTTTCTTTATCATTAAGTTGCAACTCATCAAAGGACCTCGGCAGATTTCTGTCCTTATTCTACAGATGGTGAATCCCAGGGTCACAGAGATGTGTTTTTTTTTTTAAATATAGTTAAGTGTACTCACACTCCCATTCTAATGATTCACTAAATGAAGTTGAAAAGAAGCCACTTAAGCCAAGTATGGTGGCACAAGACTATATAATCATGGTACTTAGAAAGTGGAAGCAAGAGTTTCAGGATTTTAAGGTCATTCAAGTTGAGAATGATCAATGGGGTATGGTGGGAGACCCACAAAACCAAGGGGGATGAGGATTGTCCCAGGACAATGTTCATGGTCTTCCCTGAAGCTCCAGAACTTGAGGAGGTATGGCACCAGCAAGTGTTAGCTCTGGAGTGTGGGATGGGTTCTGTCCCCTCAGCAGTGGCATCCTCTTCCCTGCAGCCTGAGAGGCCAGTTTAGGACCTCTGGGAAGTGGGAGTCCCATTCCTCTTGTATTCTAAGCTCACAGCATTTGTATCACCTAAAGGGTGTCTCTTTATATGTGCATTGGCCTGGGAAAGGACAGAAATACCTAGAACAGCCCATTGGCTAGGGTGGTTCATCTGCCCCATCCCCACCCACATCCTAGAGGCTGAATCACAGAGACAAGGGAGGACATTACAGGTCTAAGTGAACTGAGGAGCCCAAGCTCATATGGTGATGAGCAGACCCTGCTTACCTAGGACAGAGACTGAGGCTTCATGCAAAGTTTCCTTTGTGTGGCTGAAGGGCTGGCAGAGTAAAGGCATTATTAGCTCAAGATTCTATGGTCCAGACATCTGATACCTGCTCCCTGCAGGCTGGGACCACATAAGTTTTCCTTCCATCCCTTCCAGTCTCCTTCAGCTGTCTTTATTTCCCCTTGATTTCATTCTGTCCAGTGAATTCCTCAAATTCAGAAAGCTGTCAGGTTAAAATAGAACCAGCATGCAGTGCAACTACTATGGAGAAGTAGAGGCTACCTGGTTTGCATCTGTGGCTAGAACCCAGGCTGGTGTGTAAGTTGCTGGGATTGTCTCATCTCAGCCTCTTTACTACCAAGATTTAATAATCATGGGCCACCATGCCTGGCCAGAAGATCATTGTCATTGACAAAATTGTCTTCCTTCAGCTGGTAAGTGAGCAAATAACAGTGAGAGATTATGATATTTGCCAGTTACAACTAAGAACTCACAGCAGCTCATTTCACCTGGCCAGAAATAGATGATAAAGTAGGTGTTTATAAAATTCCATTCTAGATGCATAATAATGGAAAAACATGATAAATTGGAGGTTTATATTTCCTGAGAATCTGAACTTCATCTGTTTCATAATTTTGCCCCTTAATTTCCTTGAAGATGTATTTTTCATCGACTAGCATTGGGTAGGAGAATCACCTTATAAAGATGCAAGCTTCTTTGTTTGCAATACACAGTCTAGAACTCACACCTGTGATACAGGTGATGTACTAGGCTTAACTTCCTAAGTGGCTGCAGTTACAGGCATGAGCCACTGTTTCTGATTGCAAATTTATTTTTCCATTGGCAATACCTTTTTGTAGTTACCATTTAGAATTGTGCAGATGTTTGCATAGGCTAAATTTTAATTTTATATTCTGTTATAGGTTCAATTTAGTCATGACAAGTACATGATTATAAAAACCCCCAAGGTGTATATAGTTATTGTACTTACTGTATATAGCTTTTCTTATATTAGTTATAACTTTTTTCCTTTTTTCTTTTTATTAGAATAGAAGGGAGAAATATGGTGATATTTTATTTGTGCTGAAATGTGATTTTATTTGTTAATAAATAAAGTTGCCTGGGGAATCAGAGCTAAAAGCAAGCCATTTAGCAGAAGTCTGGCAGTGGTGGCACACACCCTTAATCCAATCACATGGCAGGCAGAGTCTCTGTGTGGTCAAGGACACAGCCAAGCAGTGACCTGAACCTTTAATCCCAGTACCAACCATAGAGACCTGGAGGTCTGTATAGACAGGCAGTGATGAGGAAATCATGTGCTTGGGTTTAGAGCCAATGAGAAGGTAAAACATAAGGGCAATAAAAATGTCACACAGGTCTCTCTCTCAGGGGAAGGATGGCAGCGGTGATAAGCTAAAGGCTATTCACTAGTGCTCTGATCTCTTGGGCTTTTAACTCTGTATTTGGCTCTGTGTTTCTTATTTAATAAGACCATTTAGAATTTTGTCTACAGTGCAGATGTTTTCATAGGCTAAATTTTAATTTTATGTTCTAGTATAGGTTCAATTTAGTCATGACAAGTACATGATTATAAAAATCCCTGAGGCATTTTTTAAAACAATATCTCCTTTTTTGTGAGTAGTACATGAATAACAGAATTGTTACCAATGAGATTTTAGAAATGTGTCTTGAACAGTAAACATTTCATGCATACTTGCTAGCTAGCTATTGTCCAACTAGCTATTGACCAAAAAATGAATTGGTATAGAGACAAATGGCTAGTAATAAAATTATTGTTAATTTATCAAGAAAGAAAAGACCCTCTGGTGGGTAGAATTTGGTTAGTGGGAAAGGAAGCACAAAAACTCCTGACCTCCCAAGTTCTTATTGAGGTCCTCTTCCTTTTTGTTCATTTGTCTATAATGTACATACATGTTTTTATGTATGTCTACATGTGTGAGGGGCATATCATTTTTACCCATATGTGTGAAGGCAAGAGTGAGTTTTGATCTTTGTCTTAGATGCTTTCCTGTTGACAGGAGGAAACTAGAAAGTGAAAACAAAAGCATTGTTCAGTGCATGATATTCTAGTGCATGATGGGGCAAATATGGACAACAAATATGGAGCAAGGGAGTCCTTAGAGAAAAAGTCTTGGAGATTTCAGGTGGGGACCTGGGGTGGGGCATTAAGACTGTCATAGCTACCTGCTGATAACAACTTTTATAGCACCTGATGTTCTGTTCTTTTGGTTCTGGTAGGGCTTGTGCTTTCCCAAGACAGGTTCTAGGCTGATACAAATTACCATGAGTCTTCCAAGCCTAACCATGTAAAAGTGCCAGATTCCTTTAATGCCTTGCTAGTGTTTGAGGCATATAGCTAAGAAATTTCTTAAATCCCCTCTGGAAGCCAATAAATATGTACAGTAAGTGTCAATAACACATCAAAAACTAACACAAACCATGGAAGTCTGAAGTCACCTCTTTAGTATAAATGGGGTAATCCTCCAAGGGCTCAGTGACAGCAAGAAGTTTATGGATACTTCCATTTTGTTTTATGCCATAATAACAATCAAGTCACATGGGATTTACATTTTATGAAACCATTAGCAAAGAAGATGGCCAAGGAACATAGCTGCTTTCTTTGGGATAAGGTCACCAGCCAAGGTGGGAGCAAACCACATTGTTCCTTAATGTTCAAGGTTAGCTCAATCCCATGTGAAGGTGAACTCATTTCCCATCAGGCACAAGTCCCTGTAGGATACACACATCACACAGATTAAATATGCACTGTTAGACTATTTTCTTTGAAAAGGCACTTTAGTTAATATAGTATAGCTATAGGAGGAGATGATGCTTATGGCCTAGACAAGTAGGCCCTAAATAGAAAAGGAATATAGGAAAGAATTCCATGGTCTCAATCAGAGACAGTTCAATACACATATCTTACATAGGAATTGTAACTGTGGAAGCCAAGCATTGTCATCCAAGGTAGTCCCCAAAACACCAGTTTCTATTATTGGGAAATGATTGATAGAGTTAATACATTGATTTTGAATTGTTAAATATTCTTTTTTTTATTTTGAATAATTTTTTTTAGTAAATTTATTTTACAACATCATTCAGTTCCACATAATAGCCACAGATTCCCCTGTTCTCCCACTCTCGCCCCCCTCCCCCTCCCCCTCTCCCCACCCCACCCTCCATTCCCACCTCCTCCAGATCAAGGTCTCCCCCAAGGACCGGGATCGACCTGGTAGACTCAGTCCAGCCAGGTCCAGTCCCCCCCTCCCAGACCGAGCCAAGCATCCCTGCATAGGTCCCAGGATTCAAACAGCCAACTCATGCAACGAGCCCAGGACCCGGCACCAACACACAGCTGCCTCCCAAACAGATCAAGCCAAATGACTGTCTCACCCGTTCAGGGGGCCTGATCCAGTTGGGGGCCCCTCAGCCTTTGGTTCATAGATCCTGTGCTTCCATTCATTTGGTTATTTGTCCCTGTGCTTTATCCAATCTTAGCTTCAACAATTCTCGCTCATATAAACCCTCTTCTTTCTCACTAATTAGACTCCCAGTGCTCCACCAGGGGTCCAGCCGTGGATGTCTGCATCCAGATTCCTCAGACCTTCCTTGGATGGGGTTTATGGCACAACTAACAGGGTGTCTGGCCATCCCATCACCAGAGTGGGTCAGTTCCTGCCGTCTCTCGACCATTGCCAGCAGTCTTTTATTCTTATATCTTATTTTCTATGTGTCCTATTTAGTTTTAGCTATCAATGTTACATAGCCTAGTATGATCTGAGAAGTACCAGTTTACAGCTGGCCAAGATCAGAATCATCTGTGGCTATACCTGAATGATTACCTTGATTGTGGATTGAGTGGAAAGGCCTAATCACTAAGGTTGGCAGTATCCCTAAACAAGTGGCCTAGACTGGATAAGAGAGCTAGCTGAGCATGAGACAGTGACCAGGTAAGAGAAGGTACCAGCAAACAATGTTGCACCATGGTTTTTTACCTTCATCTGCTAGCCCAAGTTTTTTTTCTTGAGTTCCCTCAGTGATTGAATGTGCCCTAGCAGTGTCAGCCAAATAAGCCTGTACATAACCTTATTTGCTTTTGGTAAAAACAATTTAATCACAGCAACAGAAAAGAAATTCAGAAAAAAAACTTGGTAGCCTTAAAATGAGATTATTGCTATAAGACTCTGCAAATGTTGTATTTTTGGAGGAATGCAAAAGATAGCAGGACTCTGGATATCAAAAGCTATTGCAAGCTCTACACAGTTCTTAAAGGGCCATTCCAGGAAAAACTGGAAGATGAGACTGCTGAGAGTAATTTAGATATTGGAGGCTAAGGTCATGAGGATTCAGTAGGAAATAAACTCTATAAAAACAAACAAACAAACAAACAAAAAACTAGGCTACAGGTCATGTGGTAGTTTGAATGAGAATGGTCCCCATATGGTTTTATATATATATATATGAATGTTTATTTCCCAATTAATGGGACTAATTGGGAAACATTATGGGATATGCTATGTTGGAGATGTGTCATTGGAAATGGGCTCTCCCTTTCTTTCTGCTAAGTGTGTAAACTCTCAGCTCCATGCTTGCCTACTGCCATCTTTCCTGCCATGATGATAATAGACTAATCCTCTGAAGTATAAGCAGCCCCCAAGTAAAAGCCTTCTATTATAGAAGTTGATTTGGCAGTTTTCCCTTCACAGCAGTAAAACAGTAATTTAGACAGGTCATCTGTATAATATTTTAACAAAGTAATCTGTCTGTATTCTGCCTCTGTCTTGAGAAACTTAGGCAGAATTAAAAAGTAATGACTTCTTTGACAAAACATTGAGTCAGTGATACAGTTAGTACTTATGATTGGTGCAAGTCTATAGTGAAAAAGAGCAACAAGCAGGGCAAAAAGTAATGAAACGTGTTTGGAGAAAAAAAACCAAGTCATTTGAAAGTAAAGAGAAAGGTAGGGTTACCTCTCTTGTTTCTGAGCCCATTGAGTAGTATATGGCATTGCAAGAGAAATGCCTCCTAACAGATATTCAGAGACACAAACAGAACAGCAGTATTGAGTGCACATCAAAGAAACAGTATCAACAATTACTAACTTCAAAAAAGGATAGACAGGCTGGGCCTGATGGCTCATGCCTTTAATCCAGAACTTAGGTAGCTTTAATTGTCAGCCACATACTAAAACAGAGGCCGTAATTGTGAAGGAATTTTAATCTTTGAAGTAATTTTAATTAAAGAAAAGATACCTGACCTTAATTGTAAGCATGGGAAAGGTGCCCCAGGACTAAGACCACACTCAGCTAAGACTTCAAGTTAGGGAAATAAAAGGCAAGGTGGATCTCAACCACCGAAAGCAACTTCATACAGAACCTGCTGCTACTCTGTTCCAAGTGGAGCAGAGTCCATTCTTAGCCAGATCCCCATAAGGTGATATCATCTGAATGCTACTTTTTCTGGAAATAAGAGGCAAAATTTAATGGTCATAGTTTCCTCCTCTGTGGTGGCATTTAGATTTGGGAGAGTTAAATGCATGGAGTAAACACAGAGATTTTATTGCATGAAGCAATGAGGATGAAACTTTGGTTACATTCTTAGAGCAAAACATGTTAAGAGACTCAAGTTATAATACATCTGCCACAGAGAGCTGCTTTTAAGGAGGAGAAGTTGTCGAAGAGGGAGGTATATGGTAAGTTGCAAGGATGGAGCCATCTAAACCTTTTCTAACTGAAACTCCAGGTGTCTGAAACAGAGCTGCAGGATTTGATGTTCGCCCTGCTGGATTTCAGTTTTGTTCTGATCCAGTCTTTACTCACTGTGTCTCTTGTCATCTCCTTTGGAAAGAGAATGTATATTCTGTGCCATTGTATGTTGAAAAGACATACTGCATTTGTTCATCACAGGAGATATCATAGTCAAGAGAGTGACATGCTAACCTAACTAGTGATAGTATTCATACTAACCTTACCAAAGTGTCTTTTCAAAGAAAAGGGTGTAAGAGTGCACATTTAACCTCTGGGAGATCTGGATCCCATAGGGACAATGCCTGACAATGGATGGGATGAACTTACCAAGGAGCTGGGTTAACCTTGAGCAGAAGGCCACCATGTCATTTGCTGCCATCTTGACTTATGACCTTATCATGAAGGAAGCAGCATGAAGGAAGGTATAGATGTAACCAACCATCTTATTAAATAAGAAACCTCAGAACCAATGCAAAGAAGAAAGCCAAGAGATTGGAGCTAAGAACCTTACCCTGCAGCTACCCTCTTCAGCCAAGAGACCTCTCTGAAAGAGACCTACTTACTGTGTATTTGTCTTTATATAGTCTTTCTGTTCTGCCTTCTCATTGGTTGTAAACCCAAACACATGACTGCCTCGTTACTGCCTGTCTGTAGAGACTTCCAGGTCTTCTATGGTTGATATTAAGATTAAAGGTGTGTGTCCCCAATGCTGGCTGTATCCTTGAACATACAGAGATCTACCTAGCTCTGCCTACCAAGTGCTGGGATTAAAGGCGTGCACCACAAACGCCTAGCTCTGCTATGGCTTGCTATTAGCTCTGACCCCCAGGCAACTTTATTTATTAACATACAAATAAAATTACATTTCAGTACAAATAAAATACCACCATAGGAAGGTCTTGGCTACCATCTGTTGTTAGTTGTTTTTGCTCTTTTGGCTCTTGTGGGGGCCTGCCACCCAGATCCCAAATAAATCACACACAGAGGCTTATTATTTCTTCTGAATGTCCAGCTTTAGTTTGGCTTGTTTCTAGCCAGCTTTTCTTAACTTTAAATTGCCCCATCTATCTTTTGCCTCTGAGCTTTGACATTTCTCTATTTCTATATACCTTTCTTTCCTTCTTATTCCATGTCTGGTTGTGTGTCTGGATGGCTGGCCCCTAGCATTCCCAGATTTCTCCTTCTACTTATTCTCTCTGCCTGCCAGCCCCACCTATCCTTTCTCTTGCCTTGGTATTGGCCATTCAGCTCTTTATTAGACCATCAGGTATTTTAGACAGACAAAGTGACAGAGCTTCACAGAGTTAAACAAATGCAACATAAAATAATGCAACATATTTTTGCATCATTAAACAAATGTTCCATAGCATAAACAAAAGTAACACATAAAATAATATTGTATATTTCTCCCTTTTGTCTAAATAAAAATAGAAGATTCTAACTTTAGCATAGTGAAACTATACACAACAAAACAGCTATCAAGTAAGAACTACATTTACAAAAATTCTATCCATTTGTAGTTAGCATATTCAGAGAAAATGATGCATTACTTATCCTATCTTAGTTAATCCAAAGATTTATACCTAATTTACTTTCTATCATAACTAAGAAAAACTACAACTATAACTTTATGGAGTTATAAAGTTTTTGATGGAGTCAACTCCATCAAAGACCCAGAACTGTATAATATTTTCTAATAACAGAGACATTTGGCTGCCTGGATAGTCACCCAAAGTTCCTCTGTATTGTTGAGGCATCCATCTTAAGCTTACAGGTCTAGATTATCTGGCAGACTCTTCTGTGAAGCAGGAATTTTAAAGGACTATCCTGCCTTGTTTTGGCAAAGTTCAACAGTCTTTCTCCTGTGTGTCCTGTATGTCCAATCTGCATAGCACATTGTCAGCAGTCAAAGGCAAGAGCAGTTTGTTTGTCCAGTGGCTAATGTTGCCACAATGAAAGCAAACTCCATAAGGAGTTTCTTCCATGCCCATCATGTCTGAAGTAAATTGGTGCTGCTAGGAGATGTGTCTCATTGTCATAAAAAATCTTAGGTTAACAAAAAATTTTAAATGCCATATTCTGTAGGTCTTTGAAGTGTTTGAAAACCATTTATCTATCTGAAATATATCTTTATATGATCTTGAAAACATACCTAACATATCTACAAATCTGATTGTTATACATGACTAACTACTGACCTGTGTTTCTTGATTATCCTAAATAGTTCATAATAATAGGTTTCAAAAACTAAAATTTTACCTTACATTTTAAATGAACTGCATAGGTACAATATCTTAAACAAGAGTAGAAACATATATACAATATGTTGTAACAAAAATAACCTTAAATTTGTATCAATATACAAAAATCAATTCCAGTGCAAAATATCTGAGATTAATATTGTCTTATTATGCTACATTCCTATATTCCCCTAAATATGACAAATATCCATGACCCACCAATTAACCAAAAACACACCCCTCTTGGGGATGTGGGCATCCTCTTCTCTAAACTGCTTCCTGTTGTCTTTGGATGAAGGCATCCCAAAGGGTCTCTGAGAAAATTTGAGATAATGGCCAAGTTCTGGGAAGGCCAGTGGTATCCTTTGTTGATATATATCATCTATCCAGATTCAGGAGGTCTCCCTTGATCAAACCTGATCCATATTATTCCTGAAGCAATTTACAACCTCTCATCTCTTGTGGGAACAAAACTCCAAAACATTTTTTTTATTTCCATTTGACAAACATATTCTGACTTCTTTAAAGTTAAGATAGCCCTAAAATATCTAGGTTTATTCCATTTTGTACTCGTATTCACAATTCCATGTTTCCCTGTAGCTATCTCCTGTCCATCAGCCATCAAAAAATTTAACAAAATATGAAGCATTTCAAACTCTCTGTGTATTTCCCATTTTTGCATGGTGTATTCTTTTATTATTTTACTTTTCTCTTTAAAGACTTTATTATTTTAAAACTATTTCTATGACTGTCCGTAACCTTTTTCTCTTTTTCGTAAGCCTATGCACATTGTAAAACACACTGGAACCTGTTTATAGGTTTTCTTCTGTCTGGACCTCTTTTACTGTGTATCTCTAGTCTTTTTTGACCTTGTGAGAAAAGTTTAAACTGCTAAGCTACACCTGGATCCTCTGTGGATCTCAACTGGCTCTACCTGCTTCTAGCTTCATGAGAGCCAAGCCTAAAACTTGCATCCCTGTCAGAGGAGCATGACCAGGAACTGCATTTGACATTCCTAGAGCTCTAGAATGCTGATGCTTGCACAGTGGCAGGCATTTTCAGTTTTTTGTTGTTGTTCTTACTTAACATGGTACCTAACAAGGTTTTGCTATCTGGCAGAAACTGTCCAGGAGAAACTCTTGAAGGAGCAGTGTCTTTTTTTCCTCAGGCCCTACACAGGAATATGGGCCCCACCTTGGTGTGCCAAAATGTAGTTGGTTGTTTTTTACTCTTTTTACTCTTTGGTCTTTGAGGGCCCTTTGCTCTTTTGGGTGGCCTGCCACCCAGCTCCCAAATAAATCTCATATGGAGGCTTATTCGTAACTATAAATGCCTGGCCTTACCTTGGCTTGTTTCTAGCCAGCTTTCCTTAACTTTAAATTATCCCATGTATCTTTTGCCTCTGGCCTTTACCTTTCTCTATCTCTGTATATCTTTCTTTCCTTCCTATTCCATGTCTGGCTGTGTCTGGGTGGTTGGCTCCTAGCATCCTCCTTTTCTTGTTCTCTTGTTCTTTCTTCTTCCCAGATTTGCTCTTCTATTTATTCTCTCTGCCTTCCAGCCCCATCTATCCTTTCTCCTGCCTTGCTATTAGCCATTCAGCTCTTTACTAGACCATCAGGTGTTTTACACAAAGTAACACAGCTTTACAGTTATACAAATGCAACATAAAATAATGCAACACATCTTTACATTACTAAACAAATGTTTCACAGCATGAACAAAAGTAACACATCTTAAAATAATATTCTACAACAACCTTTGTGTAGCAGCAATCTTCAAAGTTCTTATTAATAAAATCAAACCCGAGGCCAATTATTGGGGTCAATGCTGGTAGGTCAGAGAGACAGAACAAGCCACAGCTATCTCACCTTGCCAATTCCTCAGCTGGTCCTGTTTCCTCAGACTGGAAGCTTCTGTGTCCCAGTGGCTCTCAGCTGAACTGCTGCTTAAAAGCCTGAATGCTTACCCAGCCAAATGCTTAACCAGCCAAATGCTTCTAGTTTCTGGTCCTCACACCTTATATAGCTTTCTGCTTTCTACCACCACTCTCTGGGATTAAAGGCTGGCTTTCTGGGATTAAAGGTATGTGTCACCATGCTTGACTGTTTCCAATGTGGCCTTGAACTCACAGAGATCCAGAGGGATTTCTGCCTCTGGAATGCTAGGATTAAAGGCGTGTGCTATCACTGCCTAACTAGTGGCTTTTCTGTTCTCTGACCCCAGATAAGTTTATTAAGATACACAATATTTTGGGAAACACAATACCACCACACCTTTGCTAATGATTTTATAAAAAAGATAAATGGAATGTGAATTCTTGGTTACTGAAACCACTTTACATAAACTAAAATGGAGATATCCATAAACTTCTTGGTGCCACTGAACCTTCAGAATATTACCTCACTTATACTAAGGAGGTTACCTCAGACTTCCATGGTGTGTATTTGATTTATTTTATTTTAATTTTTAAAAAGATTTACTTATTCATTATGCATACAATGTTCTTTCTGCATGTTTGCCTGTACACTAGAAGAGGGTATTAGATCTTATTACAGATAATTGTGAGCTACCATATGGCTGCTGGGGATTGAACTCAGGACCTCTGGAAGAGGAGCCAGTGCTCTTAACCTCTGAGCCATCTCTGCAGCCCTCACTTTGTTTTTTTAACAAACTACTTTACATAATATATTTTCTGTCTCCCACAGAGAATCAAGAATTTTCTTAGCCATGTATCTCCACCACTAATTAGCTATCAAAGGAAGCTGATCCTTTAAAGTGTTTAGACTTGGAAGACTCATGGGAACTTGCATCATCTAGAGCTGGTTTTGGGAAAGTCCATGTCCCAAGGGAACCAAAGGAATAGATTGCTTGGTGCCAGATAACTAGCAGCTATGACAGTTGGAGGCTACATATGCAGGCGATTCTGAGTCTTAATGTGCTATCCCAGGCCAACTCTCCACATGGAATTTTCTATCCTCTTTATCTCTAAGATATTCAGGACTCCTTTGATCCAGGTTTGCTGTCCACTTCTGTATCTGCCCCCAGGATGCCCTCTAAACTCATGCTTTTATTTTCATTTTCTAGTTACTATGACATAAATATGCTATGGAAAAAGGACATTCTAATATTATTTCTTTCTACATTGCTTTGTATGTTTTGTGTTTTCTATGTCCTATATTCTCTGAACTAGGGGTATTTAAGACAACATACAGTAAAATAGTAAATTATACTATTCCTTTTCTAACTCAGGCAAACTGACTTATAGGAAGCCATCTCTAAAAAGGGGAATTTAGACTGGGTGTTATCATGTTTGGCTTATATGTATAGTGAGAAGTGTAACAGGGATTAACAGATTATAAATTTAGAGAACAGGGTTAAGAGAATATTTAAAAGAAATATTGGAATTTTATCTCACAAGAGAGCCAAAATTCTCCATAACCAATAGTCACTAAAAATTTACTAATTTCTTTGGCATGTGTCCCAATATATCCACTCCAGAAGTTTTGATGGATGAGGATACAGCACAAGCAGGCTAAATTCAGACAGACAAAAATTCAAGGAGTTGCATGGGGTGGTAGTGGTTTATGCCTTTAATCACAGCACTTGGGAGGCAGAGAGAGGCAGATCTCTGTGAGTTTGAGGGATGCCTGGTCTATAGAGCAAGTTTTGGGACAGCCAGAACTGTTACACAGAGAAACACTGTCTCAAAAAACAAAAGCAAAAAAATAAATTCAATGATAATTTAGTAAGGTCATAGGTATTCCAGAGACAAATGTCTAGGAATGTATATAATTACTAATAGGCATGGATAATTCATACAGAGCTTGTCTTCTGGTTGACTAGTGAAGAAGAGGATACAGGTATCCAGGAACACATTAGTACAGCTGCTAATATTGGTGGTGTGTCCTTGTCTCAAGAGTAACCATGAGAAAAGAAATAGGAGCTAAGAACCCTCCAGAGTACATTCTGCAGAGGCAGACAAAGAAGATCTAGAAGAAGATAGTCCAGGGTACTTTCATTTTTCTTAACAGATAAGAATCACGCATATTGATATCCTTTGGGATTTCTTCCACCCCTGGGCCTTGAGAACATAGTATCAATAGTTTTCTACACACGGGTGTAGCTTGAACATAAACTGGGATAAAGGGTGCCACTTATAGAAAAGTAAGTCAGAGTGTTGTATTTTTCTATATCTTAATATCTTTATAGAGTGAGGGATACTGACTAAATTTTTTGGATTTTCTGCTTCTATTTGCAGATGCACCTAACCTGATTGTGGGTGTTGTTCACACCAAGTCTAGCCATGGAGGGTTCAGACTGGGTCTCAACAAAATTATCTCCAAATGGTTCCTAAACTTCATTGTTGAATAGAATTGCAGAACTTCTAGAAGATACTAGAGAAATTACACCTGTGAGTTTGGCAATCTGCCTTACAAATCTATATTCAAAGCATATTGCACAATGATCAAGAATGAGGATGTTTTTATATACAGACCTTGCTTCCTATGCTCTATGCAACTCTGTCTGCAGGGCAAAATCATTCAGAGGACATTGTCCTCACTCAGGGAATTCTAATGTCTGCTCCAGACCCTGCGTATTACCTTGTTTGGCTTCCAGTTCTCATCCAGCCTTGGAGATGATCCACCAAACCAGCTCCTAGTAACTCAGCAGGCTGCTCCTCCACTTCTGAGGAAAGCAGTCCTTTGCCGACAAGGTTGAGGCTTCCAATCTCACCCAAGCTCACCAACATTCTCCTTATAGCTACTGTCAGTGATGCTCACAGTGCAGCACATACTACTACCTGAGTGATGGAGCAGGCCTGCAACATGGAAGCTGGAAGAGCTAGCCAAACCTGCTGAATGGCAGGTCCACTCAGAGTCCCCGATTGGCTAGTGAATTCTGAGTGACAAGGGCAGCTTCCTTAAGGAGTCAGTGTACTAAAGTGACACAGCATAGTGGTTTCCTGCCCTGACTTCCAACCCAGACACAGACTAGTCCCAGTTCTGTAGAGATTTCCAGTTCTGAAGCAGTCACACCTGGCCTCCAAAAGCTGACCATGCTATCTTCTCTCACTTAACCAAGAATCCAGTAGTTGTTCAGTCTTGAAGGCTGAATGTCTCAGCTGGTCTTCAGTATAAGCAGGAATTTCAAGAAGTGGGTTGTAATGCCAGTAGAAGAATGATGTTGCTAGAAAGAGCTGGAGTAAACAGGCAAAGAACAAAAACTTGCTTCTTCTATGTTCTATACATAGGCTGCCAACAAAGATAGCCCAAATTAAAGGTAGATCTTCCCACCTCAAAAGACCCTGCTTAATGGTGGGTTTTCCCACTTTACATGATTTAATTAAGATAAATACCTCACGGGTGTACCCAGCTGTATGGGATTTAATTAATTTTAGATGTAGTTAAGTTGACAACTGAGAACAGCTACCACAAGAGCCAATACAGAAGGGCTGAGAAAGATTTCTTACCTGTAGTAAGCAAACAGACCATGGGAATCATTTCCCAAGATTTGTAATCATGCTCAGTTAACAAGTCCACTTCTAAACATGGTCACAATGAAAAGCAGAGACATTCAGGGGTATTCTTAGCACAATGTTAAGCAGAAAGTTATTTAAAATATAAAAATGGTGGACAGAAATACTTCTGGCATGTTCATCTGTACCATAAGTTCTTAGCTGAAAATCAAGTAAATGATACTGTCAAAGTTGATTGCTTAGTAGCCAATGCTGTTAATCATGATATATAATCTGAAAGATAGATGTGCCAATGCCACAATTCTCATAAATACAAAAGATAAAGGATGCAAATATAGAAAACATCAAGAGAAAGTCACCTATCAGCATTGTGGTTGCTGTTCTTAGATTGATGGCTATGCTGAGCTATTCTAACCTCAGAACAAGGCTGCTTTAGGCTTTGAACAGGCTGGCTCAGAGGAAGTCCACAGTTGCTTCCACGCTAGGCCAGAAAGAGTTTAACTAGCTCTGGCTGCTGTCATTCTCAGGGCTATGACATCATTGTAGAGAATTCCATTTGTTGTTTAGCCTTTTATTTTATGTACATGGGTGGTTGACTGTATATGTCTATGTGCCATACCTGCAGGGGCCAGAAGAGGGCATTAGATTTCCTTGGATTGGAGATATAGCAGCTTGTTAGCCATCATAGAAATGTTAGCCAACAGCACTCAATGACCTTAAACACTGACGTTTCTCTAGGCCAGTGGTTCTCAACCATTCTAATGCTTGGACCCTGTAACACAGTACCTCATGTTTTGGTAATCCACAACCATAAAATTCTTTCATTGCTACTTCATAAGTGTGATTTGCTATTGTTAAGAACTGTAACATGCTGGGCGGTGGTGGCGCATGCCTTTAATCCCTGCACTCGGGAGGCAGAGGCAGGCAGATCTCTGTGAGTTCGGGACCAGCCTGGTCTACAAAGCGAGTTCCAGGAAAGGCGCAAAGCTACACAGAGAAACCCTGTCTCAAAAAACCAAAAAAAAAAAAAAAGGTATTTACTGTAATGTAAATACCTAATATGCAAGACATCCAATATGTGACTCCTCTAAAAAGGTTATTCAGTCCTAAAGGGGTCATAATCCACAGCTTGAGAACCACTGATCTAGTCCCTCTAATATTTATTTATATTTAATTTTTATTCATTTCAATTAAAATATAATTGTATCTCTTTCTTCCTTACTTGACACCCCTGCATCTCTTCCCAAATTCTCACACCATCCTTGTCAAGTCTCTATATACAGTTGTGTGAATAAGTGTGCACAAATGTATGAATACATTATGCTAAGAAAATTCTTTATTTTCTTTTGGTTGTATGTATATAGTTTCTAACCACCTCACCACATATTAGATCACCAGTTAGACAGTTCATTCCTGCCTGAGGCCAATTCTCCCATTTGAAGGAGAGTCCACTCTTTAATGATGAAAAGAAATCTGATCCCCTAGTGACTTAGGCTACTCTTTACATGAAACATATTCAAGAATGGAAAACACAGGCTGAAGAAATAGTTCAGTAGTTAAGAGCACTGAAGACTTCCAGAGCATACAGGATCCATACCAGTATAAATATGATAGTTCAAACTACCTATAATTCCAGTCCCAGGGGAACCTGACACCCTCTTTCAGCATGCCTCAACACTGGTCATGAACCAGGTACACAGACATACTTACAGCCAAAATACACATACACATTAAATAATGATTAAATTTTAAAAAGAAGGAGAAGGAGACAGCTTGCATCAAAAAACTTATAGGCAAGCATTGTGATGCATTCCTTAAATCATAGCACTTTGGATCCAGAGAAAGAAAGATCACTGTCAATTTGAGGAAAGCCTGTGCTACAGTAACACACACACACACACACACACACACACACACACACACACACACAAACACAGAGAGAGGGAGAGAGAGAGAATAACAGATGAAAAGGGGCATTGGAGAAATGCAACAATACCTCTTAAAGTCATATCAATTCTCAGCCACTGTTTCACATTATTTTCAAAAACAGAGATTATTTAGCATGTTAGTACATACCATTAACCCTAGCATGTGAGAAATAGAGGCAGGCTGATCACCAAGTAATATATAAAGGCATATATATCAGAATCACACCTGACTTTTCAATTGAGACTCTAAAACCAGAAGGTCCAGGGCAGATGTTTTGCAGACAGTAAGAGATCATGGATATCAGCCCAGACTTCTATACCCAACAAAACTTTCAATCAGCATAGACAGAGAAAACAAGATATTTCATTGCAAAACAAGATTTAAACAATACCAACCCACAAAGCCAAGCCTATAGAAGGTACTAGAAAGAAAACTCCAACACAAGGAAGTTAGCTGCATACATGAATACATTGGCAATAGATAATCTCACACCAGCAAAACCCAAAGGGAAACACACACACACACACACACACACACACACACACACACACACACACTACCACCTCCTACAACAACAAAAATAAGAGGAATTTGCAATCACCAGAAATCAATATCTCCCAATATCAATGGACTCAATTCACCAATAAGAAGACATGGGCTAACAGAATGGACACAAAAACAGGATTTATCTTTCTGCTGCATACAAGAAACATGTGTGACCTTGAAAGACAGATATTACCTCAGAGTGAAGGGTTAGAAAAAGATTTTCCAATCAAATTGACCAAAGAAGTAAGCTGGTGTAGCTATCCTAATTTCTAACAAACTAGACTTCAAGCTAAAATTAATCTAAAAATATGGAGGACATTTCATATTCATCAAGGAAAAATCCATTAAGATGAAGTTGAAATTCTGAACATCTATGTCCCAAACTGAAGGACACCAACATATGTAAGTCTTAAACATAACTAAAGCTTAAATCAAGCACTGAATTCCACACATTAATAGTGGGAACTTGAATACCCCACTCTCACCAATGGACAGGTCCTCTAGACAGAAAGTGAACAGAGAAAAGGGGAACTAACAGATGTTATGATTCAAATGGACCTTACATATATCTATATAAAACATTTTACCCAAACACAAAAGAATATACCTTCTTCTCAGTCCCTCATGAATCCTTCTTTAAATAGACCATACTTAGTGACATACTTGGTCACAAAGCAAATCTCAAGAGATACAAAAAATTGGAATAACCCCCTATGTATCTTATTGAGTTGCCATCAGTTAAAGTTGGAGTTCAACAACAAAATAAACTAAAGAAAGCCTACAATCTCATGGAAACTGAACAACTCTCCACTGAATTTCTGCTGGGTCAAGGAAGGAAGAAAGGTAGGAAGGAAGGAATGAAGAAGAAAGACTTCCTAAATTCAATAAAAATGAATGCACAACATACCCAACCTTATGGGCCAAGTGAACGCTAAGAGGAAAGTTCTGAAAATTAAGTGCCTGCATGAAGGACTTGGAGAAATCTTATACTAGTGACTTAACAGCACACTTGAAAGCTCTAGAACAAAAAGAAGCAAATATACCCAAGAGGAGTAGAAGGCAGCAAGTAACCAAACTAATGACTGAAATTAATAAAATATAAACAAGAAGAATACAAGAATTGATGAAACAGAGTTGGTTTTTTGAGACAACAAGGTAGACAAACCCTTACCCAAACTAACTAAAAGGCAGAGAGAGAATATCCAAATTAACAAAATCAGAAACAAAAGGGGGCACATAATAACAGACACTGAGGAAACAGATAATTTTTAGGTTACACTTCAAAAACCTGTTCTCCACAAAACTGAAAAATCTAAAAGAAATGGACTGTTTTCTTCATTGGTGCCATATACTAGCCAAGGCCAGATAATTTAAATAAACCTATAGTCATTAAGGAAATAGAAGCAACCCATTAACTCTCCCAACAACAACAAAAACAAAAAGCCCAGGGACAGGTGGTTCTAGTGCATAATTTTACTAGATTTTCAAAGAAGAGTTAATACCAATACTATTCAAATTACTCCATAGAATAGAAACAGAAGGAACATTTTCAAATGCCTTTTATGAAGCCACAGTCACTCTGATACTGAAACCATGCAAAGAGGCAACAAAGAAAGAGGATTAAAGACAAATTCCCTTCATGAACACTCATGCAAAAATACTCAATAAAATCCTGGCAAACCAAATCCAAGAACACGTGAAAATGATCATCCACCATAATTAAGTAGGCTTCATCCCAGAGATGCAGGATGGTTCAACATATGAAAATCTATCAATGTAATCCACCATATAAACAAACTGAAAGAAAAAAAAAACATGGTCATCTCATTAGGTGCTGAAAAATCCTTTGACATAATCCAACACTCCTTCATAATAAAAATCTTAGAAGGATACAAGGGACATACCTAAACATAAAAAAGCAATATAGAGCAAACTGACAGTCAACATCAAATTAAATGGAGAGAAACTCTAAACAATTTCACAAGCAAAACAAAATCAGAAAAAAGACAAGGCTGTGCACTCTTCCCATATCTATTCAATATAGTACTTGAAGTTATATTTAGAGCCATAAGACAACAAAAGGAGATCATGGGGATACAATTTGGGAAAGAAGAAGTTAAACTTTCAATATTTGCAGATCATATTATAGTAGACATAAGCGACCCCCCAAAACTCTACCAGGGAACTCCTACAGCTGATAAACACCTTCAGCAATATGACTGGATACAAGATTGACTCAAAAAATCAGTAGCCCTCATAAATACAAATAATAAACAGACTGAGAAAGAAATTCACAATAACCACAAATAATATAAAGTATCCCGGGGTAACTCTAACCAAACAAGTGAAAAGCCTGTATGACAGGAACTTCAAGTCTTTGAGGAAAGAAATTTGAGAAGATATCAGAGGATGAAAAAAATCTCCCATGCTAATGGATCAATATGATTAACATATTAAAATGACCATCTCACCACAAGCAATTTACAAATTGCAATCTACAAATCTATCAATGCAATCTGCATCAAAATTCCAACACAATTCTTTACAGACCTGGAAATAACAATATTCAACTTCATATGCAAAAACAAAAAAACCAGGATAGCTAAAACAATCTGATAGAATAAAGGAATTTCTGGAGGTAGAACCATTCCTAATTTCAAGCTCCACTATAGAGCTATAGTAATAAAACTAGCTTGGTATTGGCATAAAAACAGAAAGATGGATCAATGGAATCAAACCAAAGTCCCTGACATAAATCCACACACCTATGAACATCTGATTTTTAACAAAGAAGCCAAAATTGTACAATGGAAATAAGCATCTTCAACAAATGGTGCTGGCATAACTGCAGTTTGGTATGTAGAAGAATGCAAATAGATCCATATCTATTGCCTGGCACAAAACTCAAGTCCAACTGGATCAAAGACCTCAAGATAAATCTAGTTACACTGAACCTAATAGAAGAGAAAGTGGGAAACAGCATTGAATACACTGGCACAGGAGAAAACATCATGAATAGAACACCAGTAGCATAGACAATGAGGTCAATAATAAATGGGACCTTATAAAACTAAAATGCATCTGTAAGTAAAAGGACACTGTCAATAAGATAAAACAGCAGCCTACAGAATGGGAAAAGATCTTCACCAATCCCACATCTAACAGAGGGCTGATCTCCAAAATATATAAAGAACCCAAGAAACTAGACATCAAAACATAAATAATCCAAACAATGCTGCTATGAACATAGTTGAGCATGTGTCCTTGTGGTATGATTGAGCATTCCTTGGGTATATGCCCAAGAGTGGTATAGCTGGGTCTTGAAGGAGGTTGATTCCCAATTTTCTAAGAAAGTGCCATATTGATTTCCAAAGTGGCTATACAAGTTTGCATTCCCACCAACAGTGGAGGAGTGTTCCCCTTGCTCTATATCCTCTCCAACATAAGCTGTCTTCAGTATTTTTGATCTTAGTCATTCTGATGGGTGTGAGATGGTATCTGAGTCATTTTGATTTGCATTTCCCTGATGATTAAGGATGTTGAGCAATTCCTTAAATGTCTTTCAGCCATTTGAGCTTCTTCTGTTGAGAATTCTCTATTTAGCTCTATAGACCATTTTTTAATTGGATTGTTCAATATTTTGATGTTTATTTTCTTGAGTTCTTTATATATTCTGGATATCAGTCCTCTGTCAGATGTGGGGTTGGTGAAGATCTTTTCCCATTCTGTAGGTGTCATTTTGTCTTATTGACCATGTCTTTGCCCTACAAAAGCTTCTCAGTTTCAAGAGGTCCCATTTAATTGTTTCTCTCAGTGTATGTGCTACTGGTATTATATTTAGAAAGTGATCTCCAATGCAAATGCATTCAAAACTACTTCCTACTTTCTCTTCTCAGGTCCCCACAAATCCACAAAGATACTTCCACTATAGACTAGTGGCAATGGTCGAGAGAGTGCCTGAGCTGACCTACTCTGGTGATCGGATGGCCAAACACCCTAACTGTCATCATAGAACTCTCATCCAGTGACTAGTGGAAGCAGATGCAGAGGTCCACAGCCAAACCCTAGGTGGAGCTCCAACAGTCCAATTGCCGAGAGGGAGAAGGGATTATATGAGCAAGAGATATTGAGACCATGATTGTAAAAAGCACAGGGACAAATATCCAAACTAACAGAAACACATGAACTGTGTACCAATAG
The DNA here is from genome assembly GCF_049852395.1 of Peromyscus maniculatus bairdii. Lineage (NCBI taxonomy): Eukaryota > Metazoa > Chordata > Mammalia > Rodentia > Cricetidae > Peromyscus > Peromyscus maniculatus. The sequence goes on from NC_134867.1 coordinate 68,404,852, forward strand.
CTGAGGAGCCCCCATGGAACTGGACCAGGCCCTCTGGATAAGTGAGACAGTTGATGAGCTTGAACTGTTTAGGAGCAGAAACACATGAACTGTGAACCAATAGCTGAGGAGCCCCCATGGAACTGGACCAGGCCCTCTAGATAAGTGAGGCAGTTGATGAGCTTGAACTCTTTAGGAGGCCCCCAGGCAGTGGGACTGAGACCTACCCATGGTGTGTGAGCTGACTTTTTGGAACCTAGGGCCTATGCTAAGACACCTTGCTCAGCTTCAGTGTAGGGAGGAAGGGACTGGACCTGCCTTAACTGAATCTACCAGGCTGGACTGACTCCCTAGGGGAGACCTTGCCTTGGAGGAGGTGGGAATGATTGGGGGGAAGGCTGGGGGGTGGGAGGAGGGAAGACAGGGGAATCTGTGGCTGATAGATAAAATTAAATTAATTATAAAATAAAAATAAATAATCCAATAAAAATGGTAAACATCTAAACAGAATTTTCAACAAAAAAATCTCAAATGTCTGAAAGATATTTTAAGATTGTTCAACATTCTTAGCCATCAGAAAAAATATAAATTAAAATGACTCTGAGATTCCATCTTATACCTGTCAGAATGGCTAAGATCATGAATACTAATGATAGCTTATGTTGGAAAGGATGTAGAGTAAGAGGAATACTCCTCCACTGCTGGTGGGAGTGAAAACGTGTACAGCCACTTTGGAAATCAATATGGCATTTTCTCAGAAAGTTGAGAATCAATCTACCTCAAGACCCAGCTATACTACTCTTGGGCATATACTCAAAGTTTGCTCAATCATACCACCTGAACACTTGTTCAACTATGTTCATAGCAGCATTATTCATAATAGCCAGAACGTGGAAACAACATAGATACTGCTCAATCAAAGAATGGTTAAAGAAAATGTGGTACATTTACATATGGAGTATTACTCGGATTTTAAAAACAATGACATTAGGAAATTTGAAGGCAGATGGATGGAACTTGAAAAATCATCTTGAATGAGGTAAACAGATTCAGAAAAAGAAGCATGGTAAGTATTCACTCATAAGTGAATATTAGCTCCAATGTAAAAGATACTCATGCTACAATCCACAGTCCCAGAGAGGCTAGGTAACAAGGAGGGTCCAAAGAGGAGTTCATGGATTTCCCTGGGAAGGAGAAATAAATGGGATCTCCTGAGTAGAGTTGGGGTAGGTGGCTATGGAAACAGGAGTTATCTTATTGGGGGGTGAATGTAGGGGGAGAGTAATGAAAGAGACATCTTAATGGAAGTGTTATTTCAGTGTCAGGTAGAAACCTGGTGCAAGGGAAACTCCCTCAAATCTACAAGGATGATTCCAGCTAAGACTCCTAGTGAAGAAGATGCCTGAACTGCCCATCTCCTGCAATCAGATTGGTAGCTACCCAAGCTGTCATCAGAGAGCCTTCATCCAGTAACTGATGGAAACAGGTGCAGAGATCCACAACAAAGCAATGGGCCTAGCTCAGCATATCCTGTTGAAGAGATGGAGGAAGGATTGTACAAGTCTGGGGGATCAAATACATCACAAATGGACCCACAGAAACAGCTAATCTGGACTCATAAGAGCCCACAGACTCTAAACTGATAGCTAGGGAACCTGCATGGGACTGACCTAGGCCTTCTACGTATGTGTGTCAGTTGTGTAGCTTGGTATACTTGTGGGGCTCCTAGCAGGGCCTGTCCCTAGCACTATCGTTAGATTTGGGGAACATATTCTTCATACTGGGTTGCTGTGCCCAGCCTTAATACAAGGGAAGGAGCTTAGCCCTATCTCAATTTTATATGCCAGGCTTTGTTGACACCCATGGGAGGCCTGCCCCTTTCTGAACAGAAACAGAAACAGGAGTTGATGGGGGGCAAAGGGAGGTGGGGCAAGAGAATAGGAGGGGAGGAGGTAGAAGAAACTATAGTAGTGATATAAAATTAATGAATAAATTTAATTAATAGAAAAATTAGAAAACTCAGATATGCCAAGAAATGGGGAAAAGGAAGTCATTGAGGTTGAGATGAGAAAATACAACCATTTCTCTACATAAACTCCACCAAACCAACAACAAATTACTATAGCCAATTATCAGAATATAAAAATACTTGAAATTATACATTTCTGGAAAATGTATAATTAATTTTTAAAATGCAACATAGCACCACTGATAAAAGACACACACCTACAAATATATTATGGTTCTTTAAACAAAGTATAAGATTTTAATAAAACTACAATACGAATAAACTACAGGCCAGCACTCACACTGTGTGCACTCTAGTACTCTGCTTTGCCAATCATAGATATGGTGTGTTTGTGGGACAGTGATGAAGATATAAGGTAATTAACCCATCCTTGGGGTCCTAATAGGTTTAGATAGATGGCAAAATATATGAACAACCAAGTAATATAACTGAGCCACATAATGAAAGTTTTCTCATCTCTAAAGCCCTCCCCCAACCTCAACTCCCATGTTTCCTTCAAGGTGGTCAAATAAGGAGTAATATTTCTTCAGTAGAAACATTCTCATCTAAAGGAGTCAGTCTTTTCTCACAATGAAATTCCCTTGGAAATTAGAATTTTATGGTTTCTACTGTTGCACTAGTTATTATCCAAAGGGAGATATATAAATGTCTATTAGAATATATTTATTTCTGCCAGGTAGGTAGGTACCAGGGATTGATGGGTGGAGACTGAGGAGCTTTAAGGTCCCAGTGGGGACTGCAAAGTGGGGAAGGCAGGGTACTGTCAATTACAGCTACAAAAAGAGTTGACAAAAAAGTAAGGTGTTTCAATTGCTAAATGGTATTTTAATAAAAAACCTAGAGTCACCTATTGGGGTATATGCTGAAAGATCAGAGAGACAAAGGAACTAGCCACCACTGCATCTTACCTCTAAGACTCTTCTAGGGTTCCTGTCTCCTCATGCCTTATATACCTTTCTCCTCCCAGCCATATCATTTCCTGTCTCAACTTTCCTGGTGTGGGGATTAAAAGTGTGTAACTTCCAAGTACTGGGATTAAAGGTGTGTGCCACCACTGTCTGGCATCTATGTTTAATATAGTGGCTGGCTCTGTCCTCTGATCTTCAGGCAAATTTATTAGGGTACATAATATATCACCACATTTTCCCCCTTTGTCTAAAATAATAAAAGAAGCTTATAACTAATATAAGAAAAATTATACACAATAAGTACAATAAGTATATACAATATATAGTCAATAATTACATTAGTAATGTCCAGTTCATTAACATTTGACAGATTCGGAGAAAATACTTTATTATCTATTCTATTTTGGTAAGTCCAAAATGTTGTACTCAATTCACATTCTATTCTAACTTATATTACTATCTTTTGATGTCTTTCAAACTTATACACTTTTCACATCTTTAGTGAGTTTCTTTTCTGAATTTGTTAACAAGGAAAACTATAACTAATCTTTAACTCCCTCAGAGACCCAAGAAGGAACTAATATTTACTAAGGAAACAGGAAGTACAAACAAGTGACTTCCAAAAAATGTGAAAAATGACAGAAACAGCTGGCTGCCTGGACAGTCAACCAAGCTTCCTCTGCAACATTGGGGTATCCATCTTTGGTCTAAAGGCTTAGTATATCTGACAGACTTTTCTGTGAAGCAGGATTTTCTGAAGGGCCTCCCTACTTTGTCTAGACAAGATTTGGCAGTTTTTTCTTTTGTGTCCTTCTTGTCCCATTTGGACAGCATACTGTCAGCAGTTGAGGCAAAGGCACTTTCTTGCCCAGTAGCTAACTTTTGCCACAAAGAAAATTAACTCCATATGGAATTTCTTTGATGTCCATCATCTTCTCTGAAGTAGATTGGTGCTTCCAGAAGCATACATGTCTCATAGGCATAAAAAAAAAAGAATCTATGTTATTAAACCATCTTAAATGCCACATTCTGTAGATCTGTTTGAAGATGACTTGTTTATCTAACATATATTTCTGTTTTGCCTTGAAAACATACCTAATATGACTACAAATTTGGTTGTAATGACTCACTGCTAAAATTAGTAATAATAACTTTCAAGGACTACAAAATTACATTAAGTGAGTTGTATAGGTACAATACCTCAAACAAGATTAGAAATATATGTACAGTATGTTCTAACAATATTAATCTCAGAGACAAAGCAGGCAGGCCGGCCGAACTACCACTATCCCCCACTGCACCCCCTTAAACCCACCCATCCTCTGAGACCACACTGCTCCCTGAGACAGAACCCTCCAGCTGATTAGACTAAGAGGTGAGTCATTGTTCTCCTACCTGATTACTCCAACCTCTAGTCTTTGGGCCCAGGGGCACAACCATGTACCCCCACACCACCACTCATTGCAGACCCAGTTTCTGTCCAGCAGGCAGGTCTTCTGTAGGCAGGCCAGACTACCATCACCCCCCCACCTCACCACCCAAACCCACCCACCTCTGAGACTGCAGCATCTCCCTGATATAGAGCCCACCAGTGCCAATTGGACTAAGATGACCAAGAGCTCCAATTGGACCAAGAGTGTTGCTTGGACCAAGAAAGGCCCTCTCAAACACAGGCACCATTTGTACCAAGTAGAGGAAGAGATGGATAGATGCCAGTGCAAAAATACAGTCAGCAACATAAAGACCAATATGGCACCACCAGAACCTAGAGGTTCTACATCAGCAAGACTTGAGCATCCCAATGCAGAAGAAGCAGAAGAAATCGACCTTAAAAATGACTTTAAGAAGATAATAGAGGTCTTCAAAGAGGAAATGAAAAATTCCCTTAAAGAAATCGAGGAAAAGACAAACAGAAAACTGGAAAAAAATCAATAAATCCCTTAAAGAAAGCCAAGAAAATCAAGAAAAAGCAATTAAACAGGTGAAGGAAACAGTTCAAGATTTGAAAACTGAAATAGAGACAATAGGGAATGCTGGAAATAGAAAATCTCAGTAAATTAATAGGAACTACAGATGCAAGCATAAGCAACAGAATACACAAGATAGAAGAGAGAATCTCTGGCATTGAAGATAAAAATAGAGAAAATAGATTCATCAGTCAAAGAAAACATTAAAGCCAACAAAGTCATAACACAAAACATCCAGGAAATCTGGGACACCATCAAAAGACCAAACCTAAGAATAATAGGGATAGAAGAATACTGGCTCAAAGACACAGAAGATATATTCAACAAAATCATAGAAAAAAACTTTCCTAACCTAAAGAAGGAAATGCCTATGAAGATACAAGAAGCTTACAGAACACCAAATAGACTGGATTAAAAAAAAAAAGTCGCTGGGCACCAGCCACTCCGGGAAGACCTGCCCAACTTGGCACCAGGTTCTGGCCACCGGGCAGCTCCCCTTCTAGCTCCACTGGGAGGGATCCCCTTTTCCAAGCCCCCCAGCAACCCCTGCAATCTCCATGCCCTGCCCCCACGCCCATCTGCCCAAGACCCCAGCCACTTCCTGAGACGTAGAGACCAGCCCCCAGCTCCCAGCCTGCCCCCGACTTCCCTTCTGGACCAGAGAGTTGGACAAGAGAACTCCCTTTTGGACAAGAGAGAGAGTCTTCCTGAATCTGTCATCTCTTTCTGAAACAAGTACACTGATAAGACCAAGAAGGAACCACAAGTAGATGGGCAGACGTCAAGGCAGAAGTACATACAACAAAATGAAGAGCAATACAGCATCACCAGAACCTAGCCCGCCTCCAACATCTAGACCTGAACACCAAAAATTGGAAGAAGCAGAATAAAGTAGCCTTATGAGTAACTTCATGAAGAAGGTAGAGGCTTGTGTAGAGGAAAAGACAAGAAAATTGGAAGAACGCTGTAAACAACTAGAGGAAAGGGCAAACAAATTAGAAGAAAACAATAAAGCCCTCCAAGAAAACAATAAAGTCCTGGAAGAAAACAATAAAGCACTGAAAGAAAATCATGAAAAAGCAATGAAACAAACAAAGGAAACAGTCCAAGAACTGAAAAGGGAAATTGAAAAAATAAAGAAGACACAAACAGAGGGAATGCTGGAAATAGAAAACCTGAGTAAAAGATCAGGAACTTCGGATGCAAGTATAACCAACAGAATGCAAGAGATGGAAGGGAGGATTTCTGGCATTGAAGATACAGTAGAAGAAATAGTTTCATCAGTCGAAGGAAACACTAAAGCCAACAAAGTCATGAACCAAAATGTCCAAGAAATCTGGGACACCATGAAAAGACCAAACCTACGAATTATAGGGATAGAAGAAGGTGAAGAATACCAACTCAAAGGCACAGAAAATATATTCAACAAAATTATAGAAGAAAACTTTCCCAACTTAAAGAAGGAAATGCCTATGAAGATACAAGAAGCCTATAGAACACCAAACAGACTAGACCCCCAAAAAAAGTCCCCTCGACACATAATAATTAAACAACTAAATGTACAGAATAAAGAAAGAATATTAAGAGCAGCCAAGGAAAAAGGCCAAGTGACCTATAAAGGTAAACCCATCAGAATAACACCCGATTTCTCAATGGAGACTTTGAAAGCCAGAAGGACCTGGACAGATGTAATGCAGACACTAAGAGACCATGGATGTCAGCCCAGACTAATATACCCAGCAAAACTTTCAATCATCATAGACGGAAGGAACAAGACATTCGAAGACAAAGCCAGATTTAAACAATACCTATCCACAAACCCAGCCCTACAGAAAGCACTAGAAGGAAAATTCCAACCGAAGGAAGTCAGATACACACTCGAAAACACAGGCAATAGATAAAGCCACAACAGTAAACCCCAAAGAAGGGAAGTACAGACACACTACCACCAAAAATAACAGGGATGAACAATCACTGGTCATTAATATCCCTTAATATCAACGGACTTAATTCACCTATAAAAAGACATAGACTTACAGAATGGATACGAAAGCAGAACCCAACTTTCTGCTGCATACAAGAAACACATCTCAAATTCAAAGACAGACACTACCTAAGAATAAAAGGCTGGGAAAAGACTTTCCAATCAAATGGTCTTAAGAAACAAGCAGGGGTAGCCATCCTGATATCCAACAAAATAGACTTCAAACTAAAATCAATCAAAAGAGATAAAGAAGGACATTACACACTCATCACAGGAAAGATCCACCAAGATGAAGTTTCAATTCTGAACATTTATGCCCCAAACACAAGGGCACCCACATATGTAAAAGAAACATTACTAAAGCTTAAACCACATATAAAACCCCACATATTAATAGTGGGAGATCTCAACACCCCACTTTCACCACTGGACAGATCACCCAAATTGAAACTTAACAGAGAAATAAAGGACTTAACTGATGTCATGACCCAATTGGACCTAATAGATATCTACAGAACATTCCATCCTAACAAGAAAGAATATACATTCTTCCCAGCACCCCATGGAACTTTCTCTAAAATCGACCACATACTTGTCCACAAAGCAAATCTCAACAGATACAAAACAATTAGAATAACCTCCTGTGTTCTATCAGACCACCATGGTTTAAAGTTTGATTTCAACAACAACAAAAACTACAGAAAACCTACAATCTCATGGAAACTGAATAATGCTCAACTGAATCACCAATGGGTTAAGGAAGAAATAAAGAAAGAAATTAAAGACTTCCTAGAGATCAATGAAAATGAAGACACCACATACCCAAACTTATGGGACACTATGAAAGCAGTGCTAAGAGGGAAATTCATAGCACTAAATGCCCACATAAAGAAGTTGGAGAAATCTCACACTAGTGACTTAACAGCACACCTGAAAGCTCTAGAACAAGAAGAAGCAAAGTCTCCCAGGAAGAATAGACGCCAGGAAATTATCAAAGTGAGAGGTGAAATTAATAAATTAGAAACTAAGAGAATAATACAAAAAAATTAATGAAACAAAGAGTTGGTTCTTTGAGAAAATCAACAAGATAGACAAGCCCTTATCCAAACTAACCAAAAGACAGAGAGAGAGAGAATCCAAATCAACAAAATCAGAAATGAAAAGGGGGACATAACAACAGACATTGAGGAAATCCAGAGAATTATAAGGTCATATTTCAAAAACCTCTACTCCACAAAACTGGAAAACCTAAAAGAAATGGACATTTTTCTGGATAAGTACCACATACCTAAGTTAAATCAAGACCAGATAAACTATTTAAATAGCCCAATAACCCCTAAGGAAATAGAAACAGTCATTAAAAGTCTCCCAACCAAAAAAAAGCCCAGGACCAGATGGTTTCAGCGCAGAATTCTACCAGATCTTCAAAGAAGAGTTAATACCAATACTCTCTAAATTGTTCCACATAATAGAAACAGAAGGAACATTACCAAACTCCTTCTATGAGGCTACAATTACCCTGATTCCTAAACCAAACAAGGATACAACAAAGAAAGAGAACTACAGACCGATCTCCCTCATGAACATTGATGCAAAAATACTCAATAAAATATTGGCAAACAGACTCCAAGAACACATCAGAACAATTATCCACCATGATCAAGTGGGATTCATCCCAGGGATGCAAGGGTGGTTCAACATACGAAAGTCCATCAACGTAATACACCATATAAACAAACTCAAAGAAAAAAACCACATGATCATCTCACTAGATGCAGAAAAGGCATTTGACAAAATCCAACACCCCTTCATGATAAAAGTCTTGGAGCGATCAGGAATACGGGGAACATACCTAAACATAATAAAGGCAATATATAGCAAACCAACAGCCAACATCAAATTAAATGGAGAGAAACTCAAAGCAATTCCACTAAAATCAGGAACAAGGCAAGGCTGTCCACTCTCCCCATACTTATTCAATATCGTACTTGAAGTTCTAGCCAAAGCAATAAGACAACATAAGGAGATTAAGGGGATACAAATTGGAAAGGAAGAAGTCAAGCTTTCCCTATTTGCAGATGACATGATAGTATACTTGAGTGACCCCAAAGATTCCACCCAGGAATTGATAAAGCTTATAAACACCTTCAGCAACATAGCAGGATACAAGATCAACTCAAAAAAAATCAGTAGCCCTCCTATATACAATGGACAAAGAAGCTGAGAAGACAATTATAGATACATCACCCTTTACAATAGCCAAAAATGACATAAAATACCTTGGGGTAACACTAACCAAGCAAGTGAAGGACCTATATGACAAGAACTTTAAGTCCCTGAAAAAAGAAATTGAAGAAGATGTCAGAAAATGGAAAGATCTCCCATGCTCATGGATAGGCAGGGTTAACATAGTAAAAATGGCAATCTTACCAAAAGCAATCTACAGATTCAATGCAATCCCCATCAAAATACCAACACAATTCTTCACAGACCTGGAAAGAATAATACTCAACTTCATATGGAAAAACAAAAAACCCAGGATAGCTAAAAGAAACCTGTACAATAAAACAACTTCTGGAGGCATCACAATCCCTGACTTCAAGCTCTACTATAGAGCTACAGTAATAAAAACAGCTTGGTATTGGCATAAAAACCGACATGTGGACCAATGGAATCGAATTGAAGACCCTGACATTAACCCACACACCTATGGACATATAATTTTTGACAAAGAAGCCAAAAGTGTACAATGGAAAAAAGAAAGCATCTTCAACAAATGGTGCTGGCATAACTGGATATCAACGTGTAGAAGGCTGCAAATAGATCCATATCTGTCACCGTGCACAAAACTTAAGTCCAAGTGGATCAAAGACCTCAACATAAATCCAGCTACTCTAAACCTGCTAGAAGAGAAAGTAGGAAGTAGTCTTGAACGCATTGGCATAGGAGATCACTTCCTAAATATAACACCAGTAGCGCAGACACTGAGACAAACAATCAATCAATGGGACCTCTTGAAACTGAGAAGCTTTTGTAGAGCAAAGGATATGGTCAACAAGGCAAAGCGACAGCCTACAGAATGGGAAAAGATCTTCACCAACCCCACAGGTGACAGAGGACTGATATCCAGAATATATAAGGAACTCAAGAAATTAGACATCAAAACGACCAACAGTCCAATTGAGAAATGGGCTTTAGAACTAAACAGAGAATTCTCAACAGAGGAAACCCAAATGGCTGAAAGACATTTAAGGAATTGCTCAACTTCCCTAATCATCAGGGAAATGCAAATCAAAACAACTCTGAGATACCACCTTACGCCTGTCAGAGTGGCTAAGATCAAAAACACTGAAGACACTTTATGCTGGAGAGGTTGTGGAACTAGGGGAACTCTCCTCCACTGCTGGTGGGAATGCAAGCTTGTACAACCACTTTGGAAATCAATATGGCGCTTTCTTAGAAAATTGGGAATCAATCTCCCCCAAGATTCAGCTATACCACTTTTGGGCATATAACTAAGAAATGCTCAATCATACCACAAGAGCACTTGCTCAGCTATGTTCATATCAGCATTGTTTGTAATAGCCAAATCCTGGAAACAACCTAGATGCCCTTCAACTGAAGAATGGATAAATAAATTGTGGCACATATACACAATGGAATACTACTCAGCAGAGAAAAACAATGACATCATACGGTTTACAGACAAATGGATCGATCTAGAAAAAATCATCCTGAGTGAGGTGACCCAGACTCAGAAAGACAAATATGGTATGTACTCACTCATAGGAAGATGCTAGATGTGGAACAAGGATGACTGGACTGCTACTCACATCACCAGTGAGGCTACCTGGAAAACGAGACCCCAAAAAGACACGGAGAAATGGATGAGATCTACATGAACAGCCTGGTCATGAGTGGGAACAATGAAGGGCGACGGTCGAGGGAAAGAGGGTGGGAGATCCTAGCTGGATCAAGAGAAGAGAGGGAGAACAAGGAATAGGAGACCATGGTAAATGAAGACCACATGAGAAGGGGAGGAAGCAGAGAGCTAGGGAGGTCCACGGAGATCCACAAAGATACCCCCACAAAAGACTGCTGGCAATGGTCGAGAGACGGCAGGAACTGACCTACTCTGGTGATGGGATGGCCAGACACCCTGTTAGTTGTGCCATAAACCCCATCCAAGGAAGGTCTGAGGAATCTGGATGCAGACATCCACGGCTGGGCCCTTGGTGGAGCACTGGGAGTCTAATTAGTGAGAAAGAAAAGGGTTTATATGAGCGAGAATTGTTGAAGCCAAGATTGGATAAAGCACAGGGACAAATAACGAAATGAATGGAAGCACAGGATCTATGAACCAAAGGCTGAGGGGCCCCCAACTGGATCAGGCCCCCTGAATGGGTGAGACAGTCATTTGGCTTGATCTGTTTGGGAGGCAGCTGTGTGTTGGTGCCGGGTCCTAGGCTCGTTGCATGAGTTGGCTGTTTGAATCCTGGGACCTATGCAGGGACGCTTGGCTCGGTCTGGGAGGGGGGGACTGGACCTGGCTGGACTGAGTCTACCAGGTCGATCCCCGTCCTCGGGGGAGACCTTGATCTGGAGGAGGTGGGAATGGGGGGTGGGGTGGGGGGAGGGGGAGGGGGGCGAGAGTGGGAGAACAGGGGAATCTGTGGCTATTATGTTGAACTAAATGATGTTGTAAAATAAATTTACTAAAAAAATAAACAAAAAAGGGTACAGCAGAAGGAAAAAAAAAGTCACCTCGCCATATAATAATCAAACCACTAAACATACAAAATAAAGAAAAAATATTAAGAGCTGCAAAGGAAAAAGGTCAAGAAACATACAAAGGCAGACCCATCAGAATAACACCTGACTTCTCAGTGGAATCTCTGAAAGCCAGAAAGTCCTGAACAGATGCTATGCAGACACTAAAAAACCATGGATGCCAACCCAGACTACTATACCCAGAAAAACTCTCAATCTCCATAGATGGAGTAAACAAAATATTCCAAGATAAAACCAACTTAAATAATACCTGTCCACAAATCCAGCCCTACAGAAAGCACTAGAAGGAAAAATCCAACCTAAGCTAGATGTACCCATGAAAATACAGGCAATAGATAATCCCACACCAACAAATAACAAAGAAGGGAAACACACAACACTACCACCAAAAATAACAGGAATTAACAATCACTGATCATTAATATTCCTTAATATCAATGGACTCAATTTACCTATAAAAAGACACAGGCTAACAGAATGGATACAAAAACAGAATCCATCCTTCTGCTGCATACAAGAAACACACCTCAAATTCAAAGACAGGCACTATCTCAGAATAAAGGGCTGGGAAAAGACTTTTCAATCAAATGGATTCAAAAAGCAAGTTGGTGTAGCTATCCTAATATCAAACAAAATAGACTTCAAACTAAAACCAATTGAAAGAGATAGGGAAGTACATTACGTATTCATCAGAGGAAAAATATACCAAGATGAAGTCTCAATTCTGAACATCTATGCCCCAAATACAAGAGCACCTAGTTTTTTAAAAGAAACATTACTAAAGCTTAAATCACACATCAAACCCTACATGCTAATAGTGGGAGACTTCAACATCCAACTCTCACCAATGGACAGGTCTGACAGAAAGAAACTTAACAGAGAAATAAGGGAACTAACAAACGTTATGACTCAAATGGACTTAATAGATATCTACAGAACATTCCACCCTAATACAAAAGAATATACATTCTTCTCAGCACCCCATGGAACCTTCTCTAGAACCAACCACATACTCAGTCCCAAAGCAAATCTCAACAGATACAAAAAAGTTGGAATAACCTCTTGTATTCTATCAGACCACCATAACTTAAAGCTAGAGTTCAACAACAACAAAAATTACAGAGAATCTACAATCTCATGGAAACTAAATAATACTCAACTAAATTACCACTGGATCAAGAAAGAAATAAAGAAATTAAAGACTTCCCAGAATTCAATGAAAAGGAATGTACAACATCCCCAAACTTAGGGGACACCATGAAAGCAGTGCTAAGAGGAAAATTCATAGCACTAAATGCCCACATAAAGAAGTTGGAGAAATCTCACACTAGTGACTTCACAGGACACCTGAAAGCTCTAGAAGAAAAAGAAGCAAACTCACTCAGGAGGAATAGATGCCAGGAAATACAAATTGAGGGCTGAAATCAATAAAATAGAAACAAAGAGAACAATACAAAGAATCAATGGAACAAAGAGTTGGTTCTTTGAGAAAATCAACAAAATAGACAAGCCCTTATCCAAACTAACCAAAAGGCAGAGAGAGAGAGAGAGAGAGAGAGAGAGAGAGAGAGAGAGAGAGAGAGAGATCATCCAAATTAACAAAGTAAGGGGGACATAACAACAGACAATGAGGAAATCCAGAGAATCATCAGGTCATACTTCAAAAACCTGTACTCCACAAAATTGGAAAATCTAAAAGAAATGGACAATTTTCTGGATGTTCCACATACCAAAGTTAAATCATGACCAGATAAACAACTTAAATAAACCAATAACCCCTAAGGAAATAGAAAGAGTAATTAAAAAATTAAAAGTCTCCCAACCAAAAAAAAAAAAAAAAAAAAAAGGCAAGGACCAGATGGCTTCAGTGCAGAATTCTACTAGTTTTTCAAAGAAGAGCTAATACCAATACTCTTCAAGTTGCTCCACAAAATAGAAACAGAAGGAACATTACCAAACTCTTTTTATGAGGTCACTGTTACCCTGATACCCAAACCACACAAAGATGCAACAAAGAAAGAGAATTACAGACCAATCTCCCTCATGAACATTGATGCAAAAATACTCAATAAAATACTGGCAAACTGACTCTAAGAACACATCCAAAAATTTATTCATCATGACCAAGTAGGCTTCATCCCAGAGATGCAAGGATGGTTCAACATACAAAAATCTGTCAATGAAATACAACATATAAACAAACTGAAAGAAAAAAAAACTACATGATCACCTCATTAGATGCTGAAAAAGCCTTTGCCAAAATCTGACACTCCTTTATGGTAAAGGTCTTGGAGAGATCAGGAATACAAGCAACATACCTAAACATAATAAAAGCAATTTACAACAAGCTGACAGCCAACATCAAATTAAATGGAGAGAAATTCAAGGCAATTCCACTAAAATCAGGAACAAGACAAGGCTGTCCACTCTCCCCATATCTATTCAATGTAGTACTCAAAGTTCTAGCTAGAACAATAAGACAACAAAAGGAGATCAAGGGGATACAAATTGGAAAGGAAGAAGTCAAACTTTCCCTATTTTCAGATGATATGATAGTATACATAAGTAATCCCCAAAACTCTACCAGGGAACTCCTACAGCTGATAAAAAAAAAAAACTTCAGTAAATTGGCAGGATACAAGATTAACAAAAAAATCAGTAGCCTTTATACAAATGATAAATGGGCTGAGAAAGAAATCAGAGAAACATCACCCTTTACAATGGCCACAAATAATATAAAATACCTTGGAGTAATGCTCACTAAGCAAGTAAAGGACCTGTATAATAAGAACTTTAAGTCTCTGAAGAAAAAAATTGAAGAAGATATCAGAAAATGGAAAGATCTCCCACGCTCATGGATAGGTAGAATTAACATAGTAAAAATGGCAATCTTACCAAAAGCAATCTACAGATTCAATGCAATGCCCATCAAAATCCCAACACAATTCTTCACAGACCTGGAAAGAAAAATATTCAACTTCATATGGAAAAACAAAAAACCCAGGATAGCTAAAACAATTTTGTACAATAAAGCAACCTCTAGAGGCATCACCATCCCTGACCTCAAATTCTACTATAGAGCTATAGTAATAAAAAGGGCTTGGTATTGGCCAAAAAAAACATGTGAACCAATGAAATCGAATTGAAGACTCTGACATTAATCCACACACTTATAAACACCTGATTTTTGACAAAGAATCCAAAACTGTTTTTGTTGTTGTTGTTGTTGGTTTGTTTTGTTTTTTTTCCCCAGAGCTGAGGACCGAATCCAGGGCCTTGCGCTTGCTAGGCAAGTGCTCTACCACTGAGCTAAATCCCCAACAGGATCTAAAACTGTACCATGGAAAAAAGAAAGCATCTTGAACAAATGGTGCTGGCATAACTGGATGTCAACATGTAGAAGATTGCAAATAGATACATATGTATCTCAATGCACAAAACTCAAGTCCAAGTAAATCAAAGACCTCAACACAAATCCAGTTACACAGAACTTGACAGAAGAGAAAATAGGAAGTAGTCTTGAATGCATTGGCATAGGAGACCATTTCCAAAATATAACACCAGTAGCCCAGACACTGAGAGCAACAGTTAATAAATGGGGTGTCCTGAAACTGAGAAGCTTTTGTAAGGCAAAGGACACAGTCAATAAGACAAAATGAAAGCCTACAGAATGGAGAAGGATCTTCACCAACCCCACATCTGACAGAGGGTTGATCTCCAAAATATATAAAGAACTCAAGAAACTAGACATCAAAATACTGAACAATCCAATTTTAAAAAATGGGCTACAGAGCTAAACAGAGAATTCTCAACAGAAGAATCTCAAATGTCCAAAAGACATTTAAGGAATTTCTCAACATCCTTAGTCATCAGGGAAATGCAAACCAAAACAACTCTGAGATACCATCTTACACCTGTCAGAATGACTAAGATCAAAAACACTGAAGACAGCTTTTGTTGGAGAGGATGGGGTAGAAGGGGAACACTCCTCCACTGTTGGTGGTAGTGCAAACTTGTACAGCCACTTTGGAAATCAGTATGGTAGTTTCTCAGATAATTGGGAGCAAATCTACCTATCTCAAGACCCAGCAATACCACTCTTGGGCATATACTCAAGGAATGCTCAAACATACCACAAGGACACATGCTCAAATATGTTTATAGCAGCATTGTTCATAATAGCCAGAACCTGGAAACAACCTAGGTGCCCTTTACCTGAAGAATGAATAAAGAAAATGTGACACATATACACAATGGAATACAGCAGTAAAAAACAACGACATCATGAAATTTGCAGGTAAACAAATCGAACTAGAAAAATGTCATCCTGAGTGATGTAACCCAGATTCAGAAGGACAAACATGGTATATACTCACTCATAAGTGGATACTAGATGAAAGGCAAAGGATAATCAGACTACAACCCACAGCTCCAGAGAGGCTAGCTAACAAAGAACACCCCAATAGTGATGCATGAATTTCCCTGGGAAAGGGAAATGAATGATATACCTCCCTTCCCTTCTCCCCGCCCCAGTCATCTCCCCATCCTCACCCCCATTCCTACCTCCTCCAATGCAAGGCCTCCCATGGGGTATCAGCAGAGCCTGATACACTTAGTTGAGGCAGGTCCAAAGTCCCTCTCCCTGGACCAAGACTATGTAAGGTGTCCCACGATGAGCAGTGGGCTCAAAAAACTCATGCCCTATGGATGTGCAATGAAGTGTCTCGGCATGTGTGTGTGAGTTCATGTGGATCTGTGGAAAGAAGACTCAGAGGCATAGGTGGGATAAGCAGACAAGGAAAATTTTGTGAAGAGAAGGGAGGGGATCTGTGGTTGGTATGTTAAATGAATAAAAAATTCTTAATGAAAAAGAAAAAACAAACAAAAAATCAAAATTAATCTCAAATTCATATCAATATACATAACTTGTATACAATATACAAAATCTAATCCAATGTAAAATATTTAAAACTAGTAGTTGCTTTTTAAGAGTAGATTCAATAATCTGCCTTTTTATCTTATCACATACATATTCTCTCTTTTTTCTTTTCAGAATAGATTCAATAATCTACCCTTTTATCCTGTCATTTCTATATCTTTTTTTCTTTTTCTTTTCAAACAAGAAGCCTGAATCTAATCTCCTTTATTTAGCTTTTTTCCTGACCATTACCAATAATAACTTGTAATCAAACACCAAAATAATGACAATTATCCACAATCCATTGAAGGACCAAAAACTACCCACCCCACCTCTTGGGAATGTGGGTATTGTGTTCTTAAATTTACTTCCTGTTGTCTGGGGGCAATCGAATCTTTAAAGGATCCTGAAAAAAAAATGGATTAATTGTCAAGTCCTGGGAGAGGTAACTGTATCATTTATTGTACAGTCTCTGCATAATGGGAAAGTGCAGGGCGCCTCTCACATCCTGGCTAGAATAGTCTGTGAGACTGGATCATCTCAGCTAGCCTTCTCAAAATTATCCTGAGCAGTTTGTAGTCCAAAGCCAATCTTTAGGTAGTGTTTGTCAGGTTATTTGGTGTTATCACAGTCCTGATGAAATCATTGATATGGGGTCCCATCATCTTTTTGGAGACTTCCACTGTTAGGTATGGTAATGGTTCACTGCAGAAAATCTTTTTTTGTGGGACATTTTTCCTGGATGATTTGTCCTTTTACTTCAGATGGCTCATTTCTCCCTTAGCCTTCATTCTCCTGAAAGAAAGAAAGAAAGAAAGAAAGAAAGAAAGAAAGAAAGAAAGAAAGAAAGAAAGAAAGAAAGAAAGAAAGAAAGAAAAAGAAAGAAAGAAGAAAAACCCTTCCCTAACCCTAACTTTGGGGGAGTTTCCAAATCTAATCTTTATCAATTTTGATTTATGATTTCTCTTGAAATTTTTGTTTTATTTTCTAAAGCTGTTCTATTATCCCAAGCAGTATGGTTTTTTACAATAGGCATTAAGTTCTTTAATTGCTCTGGAAAGGAGTTTCTTCCACAATGACAGGAAAGGATTGAACAGAATTTGACATGGGGCCTGCAAGAGGCCCCTCAGGGAATGGCAAATGAGTACCTTGTCTGTCCCTTGTTGATCTACATTCATTAGTCCAATGTATGCCTTTGCCATACCTTCTACATAATCTAGAAGGGTGGGGCATTCTGTTGGAATTATTCCTTGAAAAAACATTATTTCTAGGAAAGCCCTGTTTATAGTCCCTTTTTAGGTGACCTTGTTTACAGTACTTGAAGCATTTGATATTGCTATTTTTCTTCAGACTTCTGGAAATCATCTCTCCTAACCAAGCATCATCATGATCACGAGATTCAATATTAATTGTATCTTGGATCCATAAAGATTATTGGATAGATTAAGGTTGGCTGTTTGAAAGCCTTAGGCTATTTCTCTGTAACTTTATAATGCAATGCTGAGATTTGTTAACCTTTAAATTTCTCTGTCTAGGTCTGAACATCTCTATAATCTGCTTTAACAAGTTTTTCTAAGACTTTTATTCGGTAAAACAGAAATTATCAAACAATAATATTTATAATTGACATTATGTAAATCCCATTAACATTAATGGTCCTCTCATTTATTTTTTCCATTTCAGACCGTCAATCATATTATCAAACAAAGACTAAAGTCCCTCTATTGCAAAAATGTTTCCCATTTTTTTAATGTCAGGGGAAAAAAAGCTTTCTTTTATCTAATTCTTCTCTTTAAGAAATCCTAATTGGGCCAGATGGTGGTGGTAGTGCATGTCTTTAATCCCAGCACTTGGGAGGCAGAGACAGGTGGATCTTTGTGAGTTCGAGGCCAGCCTGGTCTACAGAGTGAGATCCAGGAAAGGAGCAAAGCTACATAGAGAAACCCTGTCTCGAAAAACCAAAAAAAAAAAAAAAAAAAAAAAGAAAGAAAGAAAGAAAGAAAGAAAGAAAGAAGTCCTAATTGACTTGCCCAATCTTCTGATAATAATGATTCAAGTGACAGTGTGGCAGCAGCCCAAGGAAGGGGCTCAGAGAAAGCTAAAATTCACCAGAAAGTAAAGAAGAGAAAAATCCAGTCATGTGCACAGAGGAAGCATGTGAAAATGACTAACTCCTGCTGTTTTTGGAGCCCCAGAACCTATGGATTTTTCTGAAGAGAGGCTTCAGCAAAAACTTAGCCAGTGGGGTAGGGACTCTGGGCCCAGTTTGGGTGAAGACTCTGGCCATGTACAGCTTGTGCCTGAGCCAGGGACTGAAAGGCCACAAGCAAGTGACTTTTTTGTGAACTCATGCACCAAAAGTTGGATGCCAGATGTTGTTTGAATTGCTAAATGGTCTTTTAATAAAAACAAAACAAAAAAAAACCCCAAAAACCCTGAAGCCAGATATTGGGTATATGCTGAAAGATCAGAGAAACAAAGGAACCAGCCACCACCACATCTTACCTCTAGAACTCCTCAGCCTGAAAAGCCTCTAGTTCCTGCCTCCTTATGCCTTATATACCTTTCTCCTCCTAGCCATATCATTTCCTATCTCAACTTTCCTAGTGGTGGGATTAAAGAAGTATGACTTCCAAGTACTGGGATTAAAGGTGTGTGTCATCACTGTCTGGCTCTATTTCTCTCCTAGTCTGAATCAATCTCATATAGTCCAGGGTGGCTTTGAACTCACAGAGATCCAGATGGATCTCTGCCTCCTGAGTGCTAGGGTTAAAGGTGTGTGCCACCACTGTGTGGTGATATATTGTGTACCCTTATAAAGCTTGCCTGAGGATCAGAGGACAAAGCTAGCCACTCGATTAAACATAGAAGTCAGGAAGTGGTGGCAAACACCTATAATCCCAGCCCTTGAGATTTGATTCCTTTGCTTGGAAAGCAAACATGCCTTTAATCCCAGGAAGTAATATGGCAGGGTGAAGAAAAATATATAAGCTGTGATGTGACAGGAACTAAGAGTCTTTCAGCTGGAGCTGCAGAAGCAAACAGGCCCTTTTGGCTGAGGCTTATGAGGCTGAGGAGTTCTAGAGTAAGATGTGGCAGTGGCTGGTTCTTTTGTATGTCTGATCTTTCAGCATATACCACAATATCTGGCTCTGGGTTTTATATAATAAGACCTTTAGAAATTTGAGTTTGCTGCAGAGAGCCTGCAACAAAAACTTAGCCTTCAGGGGTGAAGACTATGGCTACATGCAGCTCAGGCCTGAGCTGGGGACTGCAAGGCCACAGGCAAGTGGCTTTTTTTGTGTGAATTTGTGCCTGACATTGGGCACCAAATATTCAAATTTCTAAAGGTCTTATATTAAACTTGGAGCCAGACATTGGGGTATATGCTGAAATATCAGAGACAAATGAATCAGTCACCACTATGTCTTACTTGTAGAACTCCTCAGCCTGAAAAGTCTTCAGCCAAAAGAGCCTAAGCCAAAAGGCCTCCTCAGCTAAAAAGAGCCCAACTGTTTGCTTCTGCATCCCCAGACAAAAGACTCTTATTTCCTGTCTCCTTACACCTTATATACCTTTCTCCACCCTGCTATATTACTTCCTGGGATTAAAGGCATGTGTCCTTCCCAAACAAAGGCAAGAGATCTCAAGTGATGGGATTAAAGGTGTGTGCCACTACTGCATGGTTATTTTCTCTCCTAGACTGAGTCAATCTCATGTAGTCCAGGGTGGCCTTGAACTCAAAGAGATCCAGACAGATCTCTGCCTCCCAAGTGATAGCATTAAAGGTGTGTGCCACCATTGCCTGACCTTTATGTCTAATTTAGTGGCTGGCTTGTCCTCTGATCCCCAGGCAAGCTTTATTGGGGTATACAATATATCACCACAGGGTAGTCTCAAACTCAAAAAAATATGACTGCCTCTGACTCCTGAATGCTAGGGTCAAAGGTGTGCACTCCCACCAAGCAGCTAAAGGTGGATCTAATGAGCCAGATTAATGAAGGGTTTTCCCATCTCAAAACCTTTAATTAAGTAAAATCCCTTGCAGGTATACCCAATTCTTTGTGTATTAATTTATTCCAGAGGTAGTTGGTTTGACTACCAAGAATAGCTATCACAACAGCTAAGACAGAAGAAATGAGAAAAATGTCTTGCCTGCAGGAGGCAAGGATATTTACAAAACAATGTTTTTTATAAACACAGATCATGGGGATTTTACTTAGGGAGTCTGGACATGTTCATGTAGAGTTCTCCCTCTTCCTAAAGCATGCTCAGTAAACAACTCCACTTCTGAACATGATCACAATGTAAAATCATAAACATTTAGGGATATTCTTACCTCAAAATCATGCAGGGACATATATAAATTATACAAATGATGGAAAAAATGCCTCTGGCATGTTCATCTTATATCACAAGGACTTAGTTGAAAATCGGGTAAATGACATTGTGAAAAGTAGCTTGTCAATCTTGATGTTTGATCTAAAATATAACTGTACCAATGCCACAATACTCACAGATAAAAAAGATAAAGAACACAAATAGAGAAAACTTCATGGGAAAGTCACCTAACAGCACTCTATACTCTGCTCCTATATGGGTGATTATGATGATCTCTGTTAACCTCAGAACAAAGCTGCTTTTGTCTCTGAGCAGGCTGGCTTGTCAGAAGGCCACAGCTGCTTCCATGCAAGACCAGAAAAAGTTCATTTTTACTAGCCCTGGCTTGCTGTCTGTCTCAGGGCTGTGACATCACTGTAAAGAATTTCATTCTTTCCTTTTTCTGACTTAAAAAAACTTTTAGTTATGCGGTATTTTGCCCATGTGTGTCTGTGCACAGTATCTAGAGGCCAAAAGAAGGGAGGAGATGCCTGTGATTGGAGTTACAGCAAATGGTTAGTTACCATGTACGTTCTTGGAATGGGGCCTGGGTCATCTGTAAAAACACTCAGTGCTCTTAATTGCTCAGCTATCCATCTAGCCCCTCTTTTTTATTTAAAATTTATTTTCATAATTTGTTAATTAAAAGATAACATAATTAAAGTATAACACATCACTTTCCCCTTTTGTCTCTTCACTTCATCTCTTCCCCAAATCACTCCCCCAACTTCTTCCTTGTTAAGTATGGGTGAATAAGTATGCTGAAATACATGAAAACAACCTGTTATATCCAGTTTTGTTGGTTGCATATATATGGATAATGGGCTGACCACATTGTATTGTGTAAACAATTAGTGAGCTCATCCCTTCCTGGGGCTAATTCTTTCAAATTGACAATTCCACTTTTTAGTCAGCATCAGATATCTGACCCTGACTAGGCTGCTTTGGACAGGAAACATAATCAAGAATAGAAAACTAGGGGTAGATGATTTAGCTCAGGCCCTGGGTTCAGTCCTCAGCTCCAAAAATAAATAAATAAAAAATAAAAAGACAAAATAACAAGAATAGAAAACTTAGGGTGGAAAATACCTTAGCAGTTAAGAGGACTAATGATTCTTTCAGATCATCCAGCCTCCATTCCCAGTACATATAGAAGCTCACTACTATCTGTAACTCAAGTATCAGGGGTTCTGACACCATCTCCTGGCCTCTCTGCCCACCATAAATGGAGATTTGCACCATAAAACTTATTCTTTAAGTTGTGTGTGGTAGTGCATCCTTTTAGTACCAGTAATCTGGACATAGAGGCATGAAGATCAATGTGAATTTTAAAGCCTGAGCTACATAGTCTACACACACACACACACACACACACACACACACACACACACACATACACGAAAAGAAGAGAACAGAATAACATACAAGAAAAGGAGTATTGGAAAATTGGGACAATACAATACCTCTTAAAGCCATTTCAAGTGTCTGCCACTGGTACCCAAAGAATTATTTTCAAAAGTAAATATGGCTAAGCATGTGAGCACATGCCATTAATCCCAGCCACTTAGAGAAACTTAACATTTGACAATGGACCACCACCTTACTATTCAACCTGAACTGCCCATCATGAGCTGTGTGTTATCAGACCCACCAAGTCATAAAGTAGAACATGCACAACAGCAATCTGTTATCAAATGGGAGTGTTTGAAGGTTCTGAAGGTACAAGCAAGATACATGAAGAAGATGCTCAAATGCCTATAGTTTCTAGTCCTGTTACAATGCCTTCTGCTGCCACGCATACACCTACAGCCTCATGGGGTATTACCTATGATTGGTTGACTGAGGAAGAAAAGGCTAGGGCCTGGTTTACTGATGATTCTGTACATCATGCCAGCACCACTCAGAAATGGAGAACTGCAGCATTACATCCCCATTCTGAGACAACCTTGAAAGATACGAGTGAAAGAAAATATTCACAGTGAACAGAAGTTCAGGCAGTAGACATTGTCATACAGTTTGTTTGGAAGGACATGGTCTAATGTACATCTCGCCTCCACACATGTGCTTTTTTATTCTTATGCTCACATCCCCAGATACATAGGCACATATATAAGAGAGAGAGAGAGAGAGAGAGAGAGAGAGAGAGAGAGAGAGAGAGAGAGAGAAGGGGGATAGGAGTAATATAAGTAAGAATTTAACAAATATAAATACCAATAAATCTTCTCAAAATTAAAACCTGGTCTCCCATATCAGAAATACAAGAAAACAAACTATTCTCAGAGAATGGATGTTGGAAGCCCTAGGACTTAGGATTCTTTCTCATGCAATTTAAAGACTCTTTCATTCTAGTAATCACTGAGCTCTGCCTAGAAAAAGAGCTGCATGGGGGAATGATAGGATCTAAAGGTCCTGGCAAAGGTGAAAAGTGGAAAAGACAAGCTGTAAGAAGTCAAAAAGGCCTCCTAGGGCTGAAATCTTAATTAGGGTAAGGTGAGGCCTTAGCTCTTTTCTCCCACAAATGCCTTAGAAAATAATTTGATTGGCAGTATATCAGAACATTCCAGGTAGACTGGATATCTGGGATCCTGCAGCTTGCTGAAGGGCTGGGAGCCTCTGGATTAATGAAGTGATATGTCCACCTAACAAGGAAGCAAGGAACTTAATGGAAGTCTCATTTTTGGAGATTTAAGCAGGAAGCAGTAGTGGGGCATGGGTGGGAAATTCCCTTGAAAACCTAGCTGTTCTCCCAACATTGGCTCCTTCTACAAGAGAGCTTTGCTCATAGCACCATTCAACAAATGTACTCCCTTCAAGAGGATAATGGAAAGAGGACTTGAGATAGAAAGAACCTGGGTAAAGCCAGGATACTGGCCCCTCTCCTATCCCTACCTAAACTAGCATTGCCCCCAGAACATCCCTCCTAAACCTGAGGAGTCTATATTTCCATGATGCCAAAAGTCCATCCTCTGAGTCTCATTGAAGAACCATGACACAGTCTAAAGTCTGAATTCATCAGGAACCTTGGCTTCCTCCTAGCTTCACCTCTCTTTCTTCCTTGCTTTGTCTTTGCCTGCCTAGTGTTCTTCTTCCTGGCATCATATTTGATCTTTTAGAAGCCCATGCAATATGTCATAGCTGTGGCATTCTCCAGGTATTAGCACTTCTTGGAACACAGAACACATTCCTTTTAAAAACCCTAAGTAGTATAATAGCTGTCCCATATCCTAACACTCCTCTTATCCACAGATTCTGCAAAAGATTCAACCATCCATTGTTCAAAAGAAAAAAGTGTGTTCTGTATTAAGCATTGCACACACACACACACACACACACACACACACACACACACACACACATCTTGGTAAATATTTTACATCATACTTATGTTGTAAATATGTAAAAACATCATTTTAATTTTTAATGATTAACTACTCACACATATTTTACACTGTTTGTTTCCTTATGTTTGTTTTCTGATAATCTAGAGTTACTATATCTGCAATCTGAGCTATTTAGAAAATCAAGGCAGAAAATCACAAATTAGAGGGATGCCTGGGTAATAGAGTATATATATCCTGTTTCAAAACAGCAATCACTTCCATGGTACTATTCCTTTCCTCCATGGTCTGTAGTGTACTGTGAACTTAGTTTGTGCTTTGGTTCTTTCTTATAGTATCTTATTTTGAGTTCCCATGGATTCTATACTGAGATAACTACTTGTATATGGTTAGCCTGAAAATAAATTTCCCATTCTAAAGAAGGGGATACTTATTGAAGAACAAGAGGCACACAGAACACCAAATAGACAGGGCTAGAAAACAAACCCTGCATTGTAACACAAATTGCTAAATGGTCTTATTAATAAAAAACCCAGAACCAGATATTGGGGCAAAAGTTGAAAGATCAGAGAAGCAGAACAAGCCAGCCACTAGCTTAGCTCTACAAAATCCTTAGCCTCAAGAGTTTCTGTTTCCTGATGCCTTATATAACTTATGTGCCATATTATTTTCTGGTATTAAAAGCATGTGTCACCAATGCCTGGTTCTGTTTCTCTCATGGCCTTGAACTCACAGAGATCCAGATGGATCTCTGCCTCCCAAGTGATAGGATTAAATGTGTGTGTCACCACTGCCTGACCTCTATGTCTAATCAAGTGACTGGCTCTGTCCTCTGATCCTCAGGCAAACTTTATTGGAGTATACAATATATCACCATACCATTGTCTGGCATCTGTGTTTAATCTAGTGGTATGTTCTGTTCTCTGACCTTCAGGCAAATTTATTAGGGTACCAACATATCACCATAGTAAAGACTAGAAGACCTGTGTGTGGGGGGGGGGTTGACCCACCACAGCTAAGTGGATAAAGAGTACAGTTCATGCCAACTTGTCTTTGGGTACACCACAAGCACTACTCTCTGGCATTTGAACCTCAGACTTGCACACCCAAAACTCTATCCCTAATAATTCTTAAAAATTCCATAGCTTTTTGAAAATACCTGATTGCCTTAGCCTTAAAGAGACTTCCTTCAGTTTGAGTCTCAGGATCTCCTTATAACCTGGATGTTATCTAGAGTCACCACCATTCAGAGCTCCTAACTGAATGTTTTGCAGGCATTGGGGAAGCAGAATATGATCCCATTCAGACAAGTTGGAATTCATGCTTGAAAGTTCCATTTCTCTTTTTACAATGGTACAGTTTATATGTGAGCTTCTGGGATCCAGTGGCTGCCTATTTACCTAAAACCCATTCTTGTGGCTCAGTTAAATGGTCAACGGTTCTTTAAAGACTTTTGTCAGTTTCTCTCCTGATCATTCTTTGTACTTTTCCCTCATGTTGTGGAGATTTTGGCTTGGAAAATTCTTTAAGCACCATATCTAAGATAGTTTCTGCTGCTATCAACCTTTTGATTCTTCTGGGTCATCAGGACTGAGGCGAAGATGAACTTAGATCAGCCATTCACACCTTACTGCTATAAATGACATGTTCATGGGGCTGAATAGAAGGCTCAGCACTTAGAACACTGGGTTTTCATCCATAGGGCCTGACTTTCATTCCCAGCACCTACAAGACAGCTCACCACTGTCTTTACCTTCAGTCACAGGGGATCAGACACCATATTCTAGTGACCACTGGTACCTGGCATGCATTTGGTATACTCACTGGCAAAACTTACATAGTTAAATAAAATTTAATTCTTTTTTTTTTTTTTCGTTTTTTCGAGACAGGGTTTCTCTGTGTAGCTTTGCGCCTTTCCTGGAGCTCACTTGGTAGCCCAGGCTGGCCTCGAACTCACAGAGATCCACCTGGCTCTGCCTCCCGAGTGCTGGGATTAAAGGCGTGCGCCACCACCGCCCGGCTTAATTCTTTTTTTTTTAACTTAACAGGCACATGAACAAAACCTTTTTCACAATATGGAATCACATACATGTCTGTCTTTTCACTATTTGCATATCTGGTGCTCTAAGAGGCCAGAAAAATGCACCAGATCTCCAGGACTGGAAATACAGGTAATTCTGACCAATCTGATGTAGGTGCTAGGAATAAAACTTGGGTACCCAAGAGTAGCAGTACTACAGAGCCAACTCTCCAGCTTCAAAATCTGTCATTATAATGCTGGAGATGAAGATATCCCACTGTTCCTTCTTTCTCCTATCACTTGAAGGTGAGGAAAGCCCCCTCTAGATGGTTGTCAAATGATTCAATGGATTTTTCTACCTCTGTGAATGGACTCTCTATATTGCTTATTATTTTCATGGCTAACATAGTTCTTAATATGAGTAAAGATAGCAAAAGCTTTGTTGAAACCAGTCAGAGTCCAGCCAGTTGATATTAATAAAAGTCCCATAATTTGAAATATGCTCTCTCATTTTGAATTTTTTTTGAGACAGATATGTTCACATAGCCATGGCTGCCCTGGAATTCACTATGGAGACAAATCTGGACTCAAACTCACAGAGATTGGCTCAACATAGTCTCTCAAGTGCTGGGATTACAGCTGTGCAACCCACCTCTAAGTCCAGTTGAGGTATGTGTTTTTAACTGACCTATCACTGAATTAGAGAATGAGAGGACAAAATAAGGTTTAAAAAGGGACCATCATTGCTCTGATGAACAGTAATATTTCTTGAAATTCTATAGTTTAAGTTGGCAGTTCATTTCATATGTTCTCAATAATTGGTTTATTTTATTTGCTTTGTTAATTTCATCCATTTAAAAATGTTTGAACCGTGTTCGTATGTATACACCCATGTGTTGATGTGTATATAGTAATAAGAGGACAACTTACAAGTGTCTACCATCTATTTCCACTACGTGAGTTCTAGTGATGAAACCTAGGGAGGCATTTGGCTGCAAGTGACATCAAAGGTACTTATTTAGGCTTCAAAATTATTTATGTTTGTGCTGATGTAAAAGTGTGCATATGTCACTGTCCAAATTTTGAAATAAGAGAAAAATTTGTAGGAGTAATATGTGTCACCCAGGGATAAAATTCAGATCATCAGGCTTAGCAGAAACTAACTTTACTGAATGAGGCACTTCTCTGACATTCAACTGTGATTCTGAGAAAGCAGTATAAACAAATATTTACTCCTCATAATAACAAATTAAAAATGCATGGTTGTATAAATATCTTCATATTCAAAGAGGATTTATTGCACTAACTATCTGGTGTTATATCCTTGTATGAAACTAAGTTTATAATCTGAAAAGAAGACAATAGCTTACTGCTTTAGTATTTCTACTACACCAGCAAGCACCAGTGAGATGGCTCAGTATGAAAGGCATGTGGTGTGCAAGGCTGGAAACATGACATTGATCACTATATTAAGAGGACCAAAGGCAGAAACCAGAAAACTGTCTTCTGTTCTTCACATATCTGCCATGGGCCTACAAAGCCACAATCACATTACACACACAACAAGAATGTTTGTTACAAAATAAATCTTTGTGTCATTACATTATCAGTCTTCTCTGTATAATTCCCTTAGAAGGCAGTACTTCAAGATGAAATATCAAATGGTTAACTAATGAGGACAGAGAGAAGCATGCAATAGCAAATTATCCACAGAACATCAAGCTATGATATGAGGGACACAATTGACTGCTGATTATCCTACTTTATTACATCTTTGCCAGAAAAATGAAAATACTGCTTTGAATACACACATGAGGTATTTAATGTTTCTTATATTCTCTTTTATTAAGCATTTTAACATTAACACTGTTAAATTGTGTTGGCAAAACAGCACACATTGGGAGTACATCATCTACCCTTAGACCTGTACTCAGAAGGCTAACACATGAGAATCATAAGTACAAATATATCCTTGAATCATTACTGACATCCATGCCAAGCTGAATAACAACAAAATCTCAAGGAAATTTATGAAAATATGAAAAAAAACCATGAACAAGAACCCACCACCATTTCACAGACATCCTTACTTGAAAAGTATGATCACACACTGCCTGGTATTTGAATAAACAATGGACCACTTAGATGGTGGGGATACCATTCTATATATTACAGCAGAAAAAAAGCCTATGACTAAGTAAAAGTACAATAGAATATAAACAAAAATCACAGAAGGACTATAAAGACCACAAAATAAACTTCACTAAGTGCTTTTGCTATACACATAGCACACTTTAGTATCTACCTCAAATGTTTCAAAATAGAAAACATAATGCAGTGATCTCAACCATCAGTCTTGAGTGAATATGGTAAGTAATTTACTTCCTTCAAGGTTACAATAAAAAATAAATAAAACATGATTTTTTTCTTGAAGCTGAAGACAAATGTGATGTCTAAAGTTTTACTAAATCATTTACATAAATAGGTCTTTTCTCTTGTACAAGTTTGTCCCTGTTTTCTGACTTCAAAATGATATAAATAGGTTTTAAAATATTTACAGCACTAGAGTCATGGCTGGGCAGTTAATAAATGTTAATACCCAGGACCAACGTCTGATTTTTGACAACTTCTTGTAATTTCTGCTACATGAAGGTCCACAGGTCTAATGTTTTCAGGAACCAGCACGCACATTCACATACCCACACTGACATCACAAAATAACAAAATTACAAAAAATCAACTCTTCAAATGATTTTTCACCCATGAAAGTTTTTCTATTGTAAGCATTCATTCCTATACCACAGGTGTTGAGGCATCTAACAGCTTACTCACAAAACTTTTCTTCACCATGAATTGGTTCACATAATTTAAAAAAAAAAAAGAATGCATGCTTGAAGTCAGAGATATCAATCTTTCTGAGTTGGTGGGACTATTTAGGAAGATTTAGGAAATGCCTCCTTATTGGGGGTAGGCTTTGAAAACTTACATCCACACGTCATTTACAGTTTCCACTCTCTGCTTAATGATACAGGTTAAGGATGTGAATTCTTAGCTTCCTACTATAGCTGCCATATCTGACACTTGTTGTCATGCCACT
This sequence comes from Peromyscus maniculatus bairdii, assembly GCF_049852395.1. Classification (NCBI taxonomy): domain Eukaryota; kingdom Metazoa; phylum Chordata; class Mammalia; order Rodentia; family Cricetidae; genus Peromyscus; species Peromyscus maniculatus. The sequence goes on from NC_134867.1 coordinate 68,434,263, forward strand.
TTTATGATGATGCTGTATCCCTCTGGAACCAAGAGCCAAATTAAACCTTTATAAGTTGACCTAAACATTATATCACAACAATAGAAAAGGAGCTAATATAAATGCTTAAAGTTTTACACCTGAATTAGTTATTTCATGTAACTGAATACAAGAATAAAATCTAAAAGGGCTACATTATCTTTTAAATTCATAACGTGTGCAAGTGTGACAGCTCTGAAGGGAAAGGAACCCTGACTGTTGAAAGTCAGACTATACCTACAGCAGGGAAGGGAATGTATCCTGAATACCTACAGCTGTGAGAGAAAGGAATCCTGACTGTCAGGAAATCAGGCTATACCTGAAGCTGTGTTTCAGCAGGGAATGGTCTACCTGCAGAGTGTAGCAATGATGCTCCTCTTCAGAGCCATTACAGCTGGGATCTGCTCCACTCTGCTAAGATGACTTCCCAGCAGAGGTGTCCATTGCTTCTCTGCTCTGCTCCACTAGGGAGTTTCCCAGCAAAGATGGCCCTTTCTTCTCAGCTCCAATTCAATTTGTTACTTCTCTGCTTTACTCAAGGGGGAAACTGATGCAGAAATGTAGCAGTCTCCCATGAAAAATTGTTTCTTATGCTCTTCTCCTTTAAGGCAGTTTGACAGTAGAGGTGTCCATTGCTTCTCTGCTCCAATTCAGTAGTGAGGTTCTGATGCCCTCTGGTGAAACATCTTCACTCAAAAATCATTCAAGAGATTTATTTGGAAGGGAGGAATCCAGGAGACTGGCTGCCTCTGCCAGGGTAGAAAAAAGGCAGCTGCCAACTGAACAGACACAGGGCTTATATAGGGCTTCTTAGGGGCAGAATTTTTCTAGGGAGAATTTTTTTCATTGTGTGAATTGGTCAGATTTAAATAACTGAGGGTGAACAAGCTCAGTAATTGATGTGCTCAGGGAATGGCTGATTTCTATTACAGGTTTTGTGCTCAGTTGGTCAATGGTAGATTTTGTTTCTTTGGCTCCAGTTCCAGGGCCAGGATGTTTCTTTCACTGGCCCCTTTATCCTTTTGGGTAAGGTTTCAGGACAAGGGTGTTTCTTCCATTGGCTCTGGATTCAGAGACAAAGTGTGTTTCTTTGGCTCTGGTTTCAAGGTCAGTGTATGTTTCTTTGACTGGCCCTTTTACCCTACAGATAGGGCTACATAAATTTGTTTGTCCTATGAGTTTTCTGGTGCAAACAATATAATAATGAAAATAATAATACTTGAACAGATTGTTGACAGTCAAAATTTTTTCTACTGAACAAATACTCTTGTATAACAGATCATAAGTGTGTTGGTTAAAAAATCTTACCAAATACTTTATAATAAGAAGCCATCAGGATCTTTTAAAGTAGTCAAAGACTATTGTAATATACAAAGGCTTTAACAGATTGATTGTACACAGAAGTTTTACTCCTGTATAAAGTGCAAAACTTTACCACATTGACTATATTTAGAGGGTTTCTCTGCAGTATGATTTTTTTCTCATGATTTTGAAGATTACTGATACATGGAAAGGCTTTACCACACTGATTATATTCATGGGGTTTCTCACCAGTATGTATTCTTTTATGCTTTTGAAGAGTTTCGCTACATGTAAAGGTTATACCATATTGATCACATTCATAGGGTTTCTCTTCAGTATGGGTTCTTCTATGTATATGGAAAGTACTCTGTGTAAATAAGGCTATACCACATTGATTATATTTGTAGGGTTTCTCTCCAGTATGTGATTTTTTTTAATTTTTAATTTAATTTAATTTTATTTTACAATACTATTCAGTTCTACATAACAGCCACAGATTTCCTTGTTCTCCCCCTTCCTGCCCCCCTCCCCTTACCCCCAGCCCACCCCCTTTTCCACCACCTCCAGATCAAGGCCACCCCCGAGGACTGAGATCGACCTGATAGATTCAGTCCAGGCAGGTCCAGTCCCCTCCTCCCAGATTGAGCCAAGCATCCCTGTATAAGTCCCAGGTTTCGAACAGCTATCTCATGCAGCGAGCCCAGGACCTGGTACCACTGCCTAGATGCCTCCCAAACAGATCAAGCCAATCAACTGTCTCACCTATTCAGAGGGCCTGATCCAGTTGAGGGCCTTTGGTTCATAGTTCATGTGTTTCCATTCGTTTGGCTATTTGTCCCTGTGCTTTATCCAACCTTGGTTTCAATAATTCTTGCTCATATAAACCCTCCTCTTTCTCGCTAATTAGACTCCCAGCGCTCCACCCGGGGCCTAGCCGTGGATGTCTGCATCCAGATTCCTCAGTACTTGGATGGAGTTTCTGGCACAACTATTAGGGTGTTTGGCCATCCCATCACCAGAGTAGGTCAGTCCTGGCTGTCTCTCGGCCATTGCCAGCAGTCTTTTGTGGTGGTATCTTTGTGTATTTCTGTGCAGTATGTGATCTTTTATGCATTTGAAAACTACTTTGACATGCAAAGGCTTTACCACACTGATTACAATCAAAGGTTTTTTCTCCAGTATGTGTTCTTTCATGCTTCTGAAGTCTACTTTGACATGCAAAGGCTTTACCACATTGAAAATATTCATAGGGTCTCTCCAGTGTGTGTTCTTTTATGCATTTGAAGAGTATTATGATGAGCAAAGGCTTTATCACAATGATTACATTCATAGGGTTTCTCTCCAGTGTGTGTTCTTTTGTGCATTTGAAGAGCATTGTGATGAGCAAAGGCTTTACCACATTGATTACATTCATAGGGTTTCTCTCCAGTGTTTGTTCTTTTATGCTTTTGAAGACTACTTTGACATGTAAAGGCTTTACCACATTCATTATATTCATGGGGTTTCTCTCCAGTATGTGTTTGACATGTAAAGACTTTACCACACTGATTAAAATCATAGGTTTTTTTCTCCAGTATGTGTTCTTTCATGCTTTTGAAGATGACTGTGATGTGCAAATGTTTTACCACAGTGATCACATTCATAGGGTTTCTCTCTGGTATGTGTTCTTTTATGCATTAAAAGAGTACTGTGATGAGCAAAGGCTTTACCACAATGATTACATTCATGGGGTTTCTCTCCAGTATGTGTTCTTTTATGTCTCTGAAGACTTTTGTGACATGCAAAGGCTTTATCACAATGATTACATTGATAGGGTTTCTCTCCAGTATGTGTTCTTTTGTGCATTTGAAAAGTATGGTGATAAGCAAAGGTTTTACCACACTGATTACATTCATAGGGTTTCTCTCCAGTATGTGTTCTTTCATTCTTTTGAAGACTGCTTTGGCATACAAAGGCTTTACCACATTTATTGCGTTCATAAGGTTTCTCTCCAGTATGTATTCTTTTATGCATTTGAAGAGTATTATGACGAGCAAAGGCTTTATCACATTGATTACATTCATAGGGTTTTTCTCCAGTATGTGTTCTTCTATGCATTTGAAGATGACTGTGATATGCAAAGGCTTTACCACACTGATTACATTCATAGGGTTTCTTTACAGTATGTGTTCTTCTATGCAATTGAAGATGACTTTGATGTGCAAAGGCTTCACCACATTGATTACATTCATAGGGTTTCTCTCCAGTATGTGTTTTTTATGCATTTGAAGGGTACTGTGACGTGAAAAATCTTTAGAACACTGATTACATTTATAGGGTTTCTCTTCCAAATGTGTTCTTTTATGCCTTTGAAGATGACTATGATGTGCAAAGGCTTTACCACACTGATTGCATTCATAGGGTTTCTCTTCCAAATGTGTTCTTTTATGCCTTTGAAGATGACTTTGATGTGCAAAGGCTTCAACCACACCGATTACATTCATAGGGTTTCTCTCCAGTATGGGTTCTTTTATGACTTTGAAGAATATTGTGATGAGCAAAGGCTTTCCCACACTGAATACATTCATAGGGTTTCTCTCCAGTATGTGTTCTTTTATGCCTTTGAAGAATACTGTGATGAGCAAAGGCTTTACCACACTGATTACATTCATAAGGTTTCTGTCCAGTATGTGTTTGTTGGTGACTGTGAAGATGACTGTCATATGCAAAAGCTTTATCATATTGAGAATATACAGAAGGTTTCCCTCCAGTTTGGCTTCTTTCATGCCTGCAAGGATAATTGGCACATGTAAAAGCTTTACCACATTCAATACACTATTGAGTCTTTATATGTGTATTAATTTTACTATTTTGTCTAATTGTAAAAAGGAATCAGATCTTATGGTTTTATCACTGTGTTTACACTTATGTTGTTCTGCATCTTTGAAGATACCTGTGAGGGTAAGATCCTTTATTACATGGTTCACATTTGCAGAATTTTTTCTATATGAGATTCTTCACATATTTGAATAGAACTGGAAATAGTCAGAGCTTTACCACCCTTATTGCATTAATAAATTTTCTTATACTGTGAGTCACACTACATTTTCTAAGTGACTAGGACTATATTTACACAGTCCTAGAACTCATAGGTCTTTTCTGCCTTCTGAGTTTGTTGATATATTAATAATGAAACTGGAAAACCAATTACTTGTCTACTTGAAACAAAAATTTACTCAACATGGGGTCAGCTACATAGATTCTAATTTTTCAGAGAGAGAGGTATGTTACATATTTCCATATCCCTATGCTTATATGGCTTGTATCCAGAGGAATATATGATATACCAGAGGAAGAATATCAAATAAAAGCTTTCCACAGTGAATTCAGTTTGACTTTCTGCTCCTCATGGATTTGTGGTATAAGGATTAAAGTTTCTCCACAACAACTGCCCCTTTACTGTTGACTCTAACTACTCCTCTCACTAAACTTAGCAAAGTCACAGCACATATATGAGAAATACTAGCTTTACTTTGGATTATTTGCTTATTAGAAGGTTTTGGAGATATACTTATCACCTCTCTAGTGTGAATAATTTTTGTAATATGAGTAGCATAGAATAAATGGATTGACAGTTCTACAGCACAGCCCTCATGATGCTATAATTCAAATGTTGATATCTGTTAAGGCACTGTGTCCTTGTCTTCTTTCTTGAAAGAATGCCTTGCAAATGCAATTCACCTACCTGAAATTGAGCAATGTGGTTTTGTGAACACTTAATAAGCTGTGCTTACTGACACTGTTGCTTTTGTTTAAAACTTCCAGGACACATTACAATTTCTTCGGAGGAATATTTGTATCACCATGCACATGAAAATTACCTTTCATGTCTTCTAGAACTTTGACAATGTTTTTCAATATTATGATCTTCCCAAATGTGTCCTAAAATATAGTACCAGAAAATGTATGTTGCATTATTAAAAACTGTACAATATTTTAGCTACTATCCTCGGTGAACCTTAGAACCATGCCTGATTTATTCAATCAAATTACAGAAGAACATCAATAATCAAGGAACAGTTGTCCCCTTATTTTAAAATATGAAGGAAAATTTAGTCTTACCTATAGTAGTGAGGTTTTTGTAAGTCTCCAGCATCATATCTTTATAGAGATTCTTCTGGGAAGGATCCAGCAATGTCCACTCTTCCCAACTGAAGTCAACATGCACATCATCATAGGTTACTGCATTCTAAAATATTCCATATATGTGTACAAGAGAAAGCATGATAATGATAACAGTGTAAATGTATACTTCTTTGACAATATAGTCAAATAATTCTGGTGCTCTCTATCTTACTTCATGACATAGACATTATAATGTAATCACCAAGTCACTTTAAAAGAAAACTGAACAGGAAGTTCACCTCTGTCATCTCTGTACCCTTTGAAAAGAATTTTACCTTGAAAGAGAAATGCCTAATAACAAATATAGAAAGACAAGTAAACAGATCAACAGTACAGAGAAATTTCATGAACAATTACTATCTGTGAAAAAAGAAAATAAGATGGACAAACTGAGTGTATTGGCTCATGCCTTTAACCCCAGCACTCAGAAGGCAGAGGCAGGTATATCTGCCTTTGAGTTGAATGCCAGCCTAGTCTATGCAATTAGGTCCAGTACAGCCAGAAGTACATATTAAGACCCTATCTTCCATGCAAAAATCAGTCAAACAAACAAAAAAGAAAGAAAGAACTCAGAGGTTTTCACTGAATTTCCCACAATGAATTATGCATTCATTCAAGTTCTGTATTCATCTTCCAGAAACCTAAAATGTCTCAATTCTAACTGTAACATCAATAAGATTTTACTAAAAGGCAAGGTGTGTTTAAAATAGACAGATGAAAACATTAGCAATATAAAAGTTGATCATAAATAATCAATACAGGACAGGAGAGAGAGCTCAGTATTAGAAAGTTCTTGCTAGTATTGCATATAGGTGGGCTCAATTACCAGTACTTACATGGAAGATCACAACTATTCATTATTCCAAGTTCATGGTTTCTAAGACCATCTTTTGATCACTGTGAGGACCAGGTATTCACATGGTGCATATCCATGCATACAGGTAAAATACTAATATTCATTTAAAAATTCAAAACCAACACAACAGGTATGAAGAAGTTTATGCACCTGCAACCCAATGACTCAGAAGGCTCAGGCAGTATTAATGTCACAAATACATGTCATCCTGGGAAACAGAATGAACCCTCTGCCAAATTTTGAAATCCAAAATATGGGTGAAGCCCAGTACATCATATGTCTGACATGTATAAAAACCTACATTCCAGGCCCATCATGCTATAATATATTTTTTAAAAGCCAGGAATGTTGGTCCACTGTTAATCCCAGGACTTGGGATCCACAGTCAAGGGATCTCAAGTTTGAGGCCAGCCTGGTATACAGAGTTGTACTTTCAGGACAGCCAGGTCGACACAGACAAAAATAAAATAAAATAAAATAAAATAAAATAAAATAAAATACTTAAAATAGCAGGCTAACCAATTGCATTAGCACTGAATGACTACTATATCTTATGTGATTTAGAGATAGTCTATAATGGTGGTAAAGGCATGACAACACAATAAGGAAGTTGGCTGATTAGTTTTGAACACAACACAGTAGATACAAAGAACAGGAAATGGATTGAGGCTGTAGAGACTCATATCATACCCCCAATGAGGAATTTTATCCAGAAAGTCTCCTCCTACTAAAGGTTTTACAAGCAATCAAAAGAAAGCCACCAAGGAGAGACATATGTTCAAATACATCATCCTATCTGGGAGGTTTTTTATTCAATCAACTACATTCTGACCTAGGTCACTATAGGCTCATTGTCATCCATGAAGAAAATGTTTTTAGTCACTTCAATGATCCTCATTGTCTGCAATAGCCCTTACACTGTTCAAATGTCCAAAGTATCTTCTGACGCTCAAGACAATCTCTTCACAGTAACATATTGTAAAATAAGAAAACAAGTTACATCTTTTCAACATACAATGGCACAGAATACCATTCACATTTCAAAAGAGATAAATGAAGACATCATGAGGGAAGACTAGACCAAGGCAAGACAGAAGCACAGCAAGACAAATATCAAATCCTATATCTCTGTCTGTGATGCATGGAGCTTCAGTTTCAGAAGGCTTAGATGGCCCTATCCCTACAACTTCTCATATATCTCTTTCTTTGCTTATTTCTATTCCCTATATGCAATTAGTTCTTCATGGAAGGTATCTCATAGCTTAGGTATCTCAACATCTTGTAGTCTCAAAATGCAACCCAGGCTGTTGTGGAACTTGATTTTAAGATGTGTTATATTTTTTTATACTGTGAAATTTTTGTTTTAATGATGCAAAAATGTGTTGCATTCTTTCATGTTACATTTGTTTAATGCTGTGAGGCTGTGATACTTCTAAAGTCTGTCTAAAATACTGGATTGGTCTAATAAAGAGTTGAATTGCCAATAGCTTTGCAGAAAAGGATAGATGGGGATAGCAGGCAGAGAGAATAAATGGGGAGAGAAATCTTGGAGGAAAAAAGAAGGGAGGAGCAAGAAAAAGAGAGGACACCAGGGGCCAGCCACCCAGCTATACATCAAGCCACAGAGTAAGAAAATAAGATAGACAAACTGGGTGTATTGGCTCATGGCTTTAACCCCAGCACTCAGAAGACAGAGGCAGATATATCTGCCTTTGAGTTGAATGCCAGCCTAGTCTATGCAATTAGGTCCAGTACAGCCAGAAGTAAAGAAAGGTATACAGAATAGAGGAAGGTAAAAGCCCAGAGGCAAAAGGTAGATGGGATAATTTAAGAAAAGCTGGTTAGAAACAAGCCAAGTTAAGGCCAGGCATTGATAATAAAGTACAAGCCTTTATGTGTGATTAATTTAAGAGTTGTATGGCAGGCCCCCAAAGAGAAAAACAAAACAAAATAAAACAACAACAACAAAAAACCCATCCAACAACACCAAGCTTCAATCTTCATAGCTTCATGCAATGAAATCTCGTAGTCCCCTCACTGGGTTTCAGACTCTGCCAAACTTAGATGCCGGCAACAAGAGTGACCTGTAACCACAAACTAAGATATTATGACCTAAAATTTTGATCCTTTCTTGTTTCAAAGATGAGTATATGATGAGTGATTCTGCAAAGTTTGATTTCTTTTGTTGTTGTTGTTGTTGTTGTTTTTTAAACAAGGAAACAAAAACTAGCACTCATCACTTTTCAGACAATACACAATTATTCAAAATTAACTATTACTGGGAGGGGGCATACCAATGGGCCTTGTCTCACATGAGTGTATGTGGATAGATGCAGGGCATTTGTCATTATTGCAGAAACGAATTTTAATTTTTAATCTTTAGTTTGATTTAAACATTGCTTTTAGTATGAGGATAACACCAGCTGTGCAGAAAGGGCTCTGAAGAGGAGCTCATAGCAGCACACACCTGTGGCTCTTCTTCGGTTCTGGAGGCTCCATGGCAGCCAAAATTGCTTCATCAAACACATTCTTTAGGCCTTTCTGTGTGAGGGTGGAGCACTCCACATACTTGACCACCTTCAGATCCTGGGCCAGCTTTTCGGCAGTCTCTGGAGTGATAGGCTTCTGTTTGTTCTTGGCAAATTTCTCAATAATAGAGGGGTCATCTCTGAGATCAATTTGGGTCCCAACAAGCAAGAAAGGAGTCTTTGGTGATTTATCTCAGACACCCACTTTTCTTTCACATTTTCAAATGAGGATGGAGAAACCACTGAAAAACATACTAGAAAAACATCTGTTTGTGGGTAACTCAGCAGTTGTAGTCTGTCATAATCCTCCTGCCCTGCAGTATCAAAAAGTCCAAGAGTATATGGCTCTCCACCAATCATAACTGTGACTGCATAGTTGTCGAAAACAGTTGGTACATATTCCGATGGAAATTTGTTTGTTGTGTAGGATATTAGGAGACATGTTTTACCAACAGCCCCATCACCGACAACAACACACTTAATTGTCTGCATTGCGGAAATAGTTTTGTATCCACTTTTAATATTTCAAATTAGATGTTGACCTCAGCTTCTCCGCTGGGGTGTTGGCAGCACTCAAAGTTTGATTTCTTAATTGGAATGGACACTAACACACTTGGACCACAGGTGCAGCAGGTTTTATATGAAGTTGCTTCCTGGAACTAGGAATCACTTAGCTTACTCCTTCCATAAACTGAAGGTTTAACTGGATGGAGTCTTATCCATAGGTCACCGTGATAGGCTTCCATTCCTTAGCAAAGGGCTTCTCTATAATGGTGATAAACTCCTTGAAAGTTCATGCCTGTTTCAGTGCTTGACTGCCATCTGAATCTACCTTTTAGTTGTCATTTATTTCTGCCCCACTTGTTTACTTTTCACTGTAGACCTGAATGAGTCATCAGTAATAACTATCCAACAGATTCAATATTCCATTTAAGGAATTAGCCCATTACTTTTTAATTCTGCCTTACTAAATTTCTAGGGCACAGGTAAAATAAGAAAGAGTTTGGAGCCAAAATATCACACAAATGACCTCTAGATTAATTTTTTATGGAGTCTATTTCCAACTGAAATCCTATGATCTCAATCTCTACTTTCTGCCATTTCTCTTAACATTCTCATCTTCCTGGTCCTATAAGAACAGACAATTAAATTCTGTGTATAATTTTCTATGGTTTTTGACACCTAATATCTTGATATCTTCTACATTATTCCAAAATGCAATATTCCCAGGTTCTACCTTGCAACAAAATAACTTTTGTTATTCCATTTTTTGTTAAAACTTGCTTTTATTCTGCTGTGATCGAATCATCTAACAGTGGTTGTACAAGGTTGCACTTTCAATAGCAATTAACCCCTTTGCTCAATATCCTTTCCAGCATTGGCTGCCACTTGTGTTATTGATCTTAACCAATTTGACAGGTACAAGATGAAATCTCAAAGTAGTTTTGATATGCATTTCTCTAATGGCTAAGAATGTTGAACATTTCAAGTATTTCTCAGCAACTTTAGATTCCTCTACTGAGAATTCTGTTTAGAAGTGTATTCCATTATAATTTGATTATTTCATTTTTAGTTGCCAAATTTGAGTTCTTTATTATCCTGAGTGAGGTAATGCAGAAGCACATAGACAAACATGGTATGTACTCACTTAAAGTATTAGTCATTAAGTAAAGGACAATCACAGTAATCACAGTACAATCCATAGATGCAGAGAGGCTAAGTAACAAGAATAGCACTAGGGAAGAGGCACAGCTTTCCCTGGGAAGAGGAAATAGAAAAGATTTTGTGGGTGCACTGGAGGCAGTTTGGGATGGGAACAGGAAGGATCAGGTGAGTAAGGAAGGAACAGGTGAGAAGGCAGGGAGACATGACTGGAATAGGGGAATTTTTAGCATGGGGCATGGAAACAGTGCAGTGCAAACTTCCTGGAACCTATAAGGGTGACCCTAGTAACTCCAAGTAATTAAGAATATGGAGGCTGAACCAGCCATCTTCTGTAACCACATAAGGCTCCCAGTGGTGGGACTGGGACACCAAGCCAGTCATAAAACATTCAACTGACAGTTGTCCTGCCTGCAAAATATGCTGGGGCAATGGTGGCAGGCCACCAGACCCTGAAACTTTCACATTCCCTACATTCCCACAGACATAATTCCTTACCAACCTTTCAGCTGGCACCCCCACAGCCATGTCCACACCCCCAAATCAGATGGATAACTTCTGTTCAAGTGCAAGGCAATCAACCAGAAGAACAAGTAGGTAAACTGAGACAAAGACTCCCTGCTGGGCCAGAGCCATGTCAACCATCAGAAATCTACATAGGCTGCTTACCTGTGGACCTCCTCCATTCTTTCAATAAACCCCAACTCTATCCCCAATTCCACTTCCCTCCTCAACTCTGTGTTGTGGCCTCCAAGTTAGGTGGAGTACCTTGCTCAAACAAAAGACACACCATCTGCCTGAAGTCCATATAGGCCACCTGCCCACAGACCTCCCCCACTCTCTCAGTGCCCCCTCAACACTATCACCACATTACCTCCCCTCTTTCCTTTTGTCATTCCCAAACTTGGGCAGATATTCCCTACAGGAACAAAGGCCACACTTACTGCAAGATTTCCAGCCCCCAACTTGGGGTGAGAACCCCTGTTCAACCATAGGCCACACAGACCAGAAGATAGGAGAGCAAATAGAAACCAAGGAACAACACACCCACCTAACAAAGACAAACAGAAATTAGCACCTAGACTCACAGTCATCTCAAACCCAGATACCTGGACATGAGCATAGAACACAATCAAGAACAGCCAGAGCAATATGTCACTATCAGATTCCAGTTATCCTACTACATCAACCCTGAATATTCCAACACAGCTGAAGCACAATTAAGTTAAGACCAACTTTATAATGATGATAGAAGTCCTTAAAGAGGAAGTGAGTGAATCCCTTAAAGAAAGCAGGGAAATGATAAAAGAAATTTTGGAGAAAATGAACAAATCCCTTAAAGAAAGATAAAGAAAAACAAACAAGCAAACAGTTGATAGAAATGAATGAATCTGTTCAAGACCAGAAAAGGGAAATAGAAGCAATTAAAAACAATGTAAACTGAAGGAATTCTAAAAATGAAAATCTAGGTATTTGAACAGGAAATTCAAATATTCATATTCAAAAATTTTCCTAACTAAAAGAAGAACACAGCCCATAGAATCAACTAAGCAGGGCTCATAAGGGCTCACAGAGACTGAAACAGCAATCATGGAGCCTGCCAAGGTCTGTACCAGGTCCTCTGCATATATGTTATCATTGTGTAGCTTGGTGTTTTTGTGCAACTCCTAACTGTAAAAGTGAGGGATAAATCTGGCTCATTTGCTTTCTCTTGGACCCCTTTTCCTCCTACTAGGTTGCCTTGTTCACCCTTTATATGAGGGTTTGTACCCAGTCTTCTTGTAACTTGTTATACAAGGTTTCATCGATATCCTTGGGATATTTGTTTATTCTAAGGAAAATGTAGAAGTAGATCTGGTGAAGAGAGGAGCAGTGTAGAGGACTGGGAGGAGTGGAGGGAGGGGAAACTTCAGTTGGAATATATTGTGTTTTTTTTTTGTTGTTTTTTTTTTTTTTTTTTTTTTTTTTTGGTTTTTCGAGACAGGGTTTCTCTGTGTAGCTTTGCGCCTTTTCCTGGAACTCACTTGGTAGCCCAGGCTGGCCTTGAACTCACAGAGATCTGCCTGCCTCTGCCTCCCGAGTGCTGGGATTAAAGGCGTGCGCCACCACCGCCCGACAGTTGGAATATATTGTATGAGAGAATAAATTTGCAACAAAAGAAGAAAATGTGGACATAGTGAGTGAAGACAAAAAATTCTGTAGCTCTGTCTCAGATGAGTGAGGCTTCATTTTCAAAGGGCTTAGATAGCTTTACCCATGAAAATTTTCATACATGTCTCTTCTTTGCTACTTCTACTCCCTGTATGCAGCTCTCCATGGCAGATGTCTCATATCTTGGGCATATCAACATTCTATTATCTAAAAATACAATACTGACAATCTTCACCGTTTCATGCAATGAACTCTCACAGTATCCTCACTGGGTCTCTGACTTTGCCAAACATAGATATGTGCCAAGGTGCTGAACTAAAACCAGAGGAAGAATCTATGACCTATAAATTTTGCACTTTTCTTGTTACCAGAACCAGTACAGCATGGGTTATCCCTCCAAAATCAGCTTCTAAGTTGTGATGGATGCTACCATGCTTGGATGAGAGTTACAGAAGGTTCTCTATGAAGTTGCTTCTTTGGATTAGGAAACAAGTTGCCTATTTCTTCCATATATAGAAAGCTTAGATGGATTGAACCTTACCATAGGGTACCTTCATAGGCTTCACATGCCAAGGAGGGCCTTCTCTTTAAACTAAACTTGAAATTTCCTGCATCTGCTTCACAGCAGAACTGCCATTTGAAACTACTCAGTGCTCTTTTTCTCTACAAAACTGACTTCATTTCTATCCGCACTACTTGTTTCTTTTCCACTATAGACCTGAATGAGTCATCAGTAATAAACACACAATAAAATCAATACTTTGTCCAAGAAACAAGCCAATTACTTTTAAATTCTGCCTTACTCAATTTCTTAGGGAATAGAAAAAATAGGAATAATTTGGGGACAAAATATTATACAAATGACATCAAGCTTAATTTTTTCATGGAGTCTATTTCCCACTGAAATCCTAAGACCTTAAGGTCCACTGTCTGCATTACTTTCAATATTCCCATATTCCTAGTCTTACAAGAATAGCCCATTAAGCTCTATGTGCAGCTTTCTATGGCTTTTCCTGTCTAAAGTACTAATATCTTCCACATTCCTTCAAAAGACATCATTTCCACATTCTACCCAGCAACAAAATCACTTTCAGTGTATGACATTTTGATCTAACTTGCTTGTTTCTTGCTGTGATTAAATTCTCTAATCAAAAGCATCTAAGGTACTGAACAGAATTATTTGGCTGATATTGTCAGATCACAACTCACAATTGTGGGAGCTTAGGATAAAAACTCAAACTAGGAACTGAAAGTAAAAACCACAGGGAAACTTTGTTTACTGGCTTTCTCTCCTGCTTGGTCACTGTCTTGTCCTAAGCTAGATTTCTAATCCATCTCTGACCCACTGGCTTAGGATATTGAAACCTCAGTGGAAGAGCATTTCCACATCAATCATCAATCAACACAATTTCTCACAAACATAGTAACCAGCAATTCTGATCTGGGTAAAGCCTCAATTGATGTTGCCTCAGATGACTCTAGGATATATCATGTTACAGCTAAAGCTAATTAAGACAGACACAATAGTATATGAGAAGATTTTAAAAACACAAAACCAATATATTAACCATATCAAACACTTAAGCAGCAAAAACCCAAATATGAAGATAGCAGCAACTAGAAAACACAGATGTGTCAATAAATGAGGAAAAGTGAGCCTCTAAGATCAAGAATGGGAATCTAAAACTGTCTCTCCACAGAATCTTCCCAAACCAACAAAATCTCAAGGAACTCATAACATAATATAGTAAATTTTCTGAAAAAAGAAAGGGGGGGAAGATCCATCATTTTTAAGAGAAACAACAATGAATTTGGATGACAATTAATTAAATCAACAACATAGATGGCCCCACTGACCAAACAAGAAAAAACATACTTACAAATATATATCATGGTCTCTTAAATAAGAACGATAAGATTCTAACTAAAATTAAACCACAAGAAATCACTGGCCAGCACTAATCCTGTGCACTCCAGTTCTGTCATTTGACAATAATTGAAAATGGATTGGGCAAGAAGAGCAGTTCCATCAAAATTGGAGATATTCATTTGAAGCTTTCTGATATTTTAATTTTGTAGGAAATAGTTTTGATTACTAGAGGGAACTCATTCACTTATTAAAAAAAAAAGAAAATGGTATTTTGTTAGGATTACTTAGGCACCATTTTGTTTCCTATGGGTGATGATTGCCTGTAAGTCTACATAAGAGTGAGTGTTGTTGGTTGTTTTTGCTCTTTTGGGGTATCCCTTCTACCTTCTGCCTCTAGGCTTTTACCTTTCTCTTACTTCAGTAAATTTTGCTTTCACTCTTACTCTGTGGCTGGCTGTATGGCTGGGTGACTTGCCCCTAACATCCTTCTCTCATTTTTCTCTTGCTCTTTTTTCTCTACCTCCCAGATTTCTTGTTCTGTTTATTCTCTCTGCCTACCAGCCTTGCCTATCCTTTCTCCTGCCTCACTATTGACCATTCAGCTCTTTATTAGACCATAAGGTGTTTTAGACAAAGTATCACAGCTTCACAGAGTTAAACAAATGAAACATAAAAGAATGAAACACATCTTTGCATCATTAAACAAATGTTCCACAGCATAAACAAAAGTAACACAACTTAAAATAATATTTTACAACAAGTGAGAAAATGAAAACTTTTCCAAACCAAATGCAAGATAATAGATTTTTAAAGAAGCAGTGTATGATTTGTTTTATACACTTAAAACAAATTGTTTTGCTCTAATTGCTTTATGAGTCACAAGAACTTTTGAAAACAAGTTTATTCCCACATTTTGTGTTTGTGTATGAGACAGAATGTTTTCAATGTGTATACAGGTGACATACAAGAAAAGAGGGTGTCAGACCCCCTGGATCTGGAGTAGCAGGTGGTTACGAGCCTCTGAACTTGGATACTGGGATATGAACTCAGGCCATCCCCAAGAAGAATACATGCTGTGACACTTGCCCAGCCCCATAGTACTTTTTATCCAATAAAATAAAAGTCTTTCACAGATTAACAACAAAACCCAAATAAACAAAGAAATAAATAAATGATCCATAGGAACATGATGCATCAATATTAAGAGGTTGTGAATGGTAAATCTGCAGCATTAATTGAATACAATCCAAAGAAAATTCTAAACAATTTATAACAGAATTCCTGATTCCAACATTACATGCAAAGTGGAAACATACAAAATGCTCAATTGGATTATGAAAAAGTAATACACATATTGATACCATGTGATTTCTATATTTACCACAAACCTACAATAATCAAAACTTTGTACAACGGCCGGGCAGCGGTGGCACATGCCTTTAATCCCAGCACTCGGAAGGCAGAGCCAGGCAGATCTCTGTGAGTTCAAGGCCATTCTGGTCTACAGAGCGAGATCCAGGACAGGCACCAAAACTACACAGAGAAACCCTGTCTAGAAAAACAAAACAAACAAACAAACAAACAAATAAACAAAAAGCCAGGTGGTGGTGGCACATGCCTTTAATCCCAGCACTCAGGAGGCAGAGGCAGGTGGATCCCTGTGAGTTCAAGGCCAGCCTGGTTTACAAAGTGAGTTCCAGGAAAGGCGCAAAGCTACACAGAGAAACCCTGTCTCGAAAAACCAAAAAAAAAAAAAAAATGTACAAAATTTGTGAAAGAATAAAGGAGATAGAAAGTGTCAATAACAAGAGCAGAAAAATATAGTCATCTTTTAATCAAAAGATCAAAAGAAACTCAGCCAGGAAAAGTGTGATTTTAAGCAATGTTACCTTGCTACCTATAATTCTATGTGTATAGAAATTAACACAGAGTTCACAACTCCCACAATATTAACTCAAAGTTACCCTTAAATTGTTATATTTCTGACAATCCAGCTACTGAAATTTCTTCCAGACAGAGAGGCCACAAACTACAGAGCTCTCTTGGCAAATGGAGTTCATCTCGTTCTATGGCTCTGTAAACTCTCATGTCCCCTATGGTTTCAGGCAAACCTAGCCCCACCGATGCTGGATCACAAAACAGTGTAGAAGAATAATTTAATGTCTATTTCTTGGCACTTGGGTTATGGCACACAATGTGGGATCTGCCCTATCTACTAATCCAACAACATGCAAACCTGAAATATCTCTGAATCTCAGAAACTTCTTTTCCCCCCTGAAACTGGACTTTCCAGAATCAGGTCAAGATTAGTATCAGAAATTTTAAAGCATTCTAATCACATATTGCTGAAAGATGATCCCCAACACTTCTTTCTACCAGTTGCCAAACTATTTGTAACATTATTAAGACAAACCTGAAAGTGGAGTGCAATGCTCAGAATATCTAGAAACCAGACCTTCAGTTTTCCAATCTGTCTTCCTACTGCACACTAAGAGCAAAGCCTATGTATGTACACTGGACACATATATTACAAGTATTACAGCTTCCCATAGCCAGGGTGGCAGAACCTCCCTTCCCCATAGAGTCTACATTCAGGAGGTCTCTCAGAAAAGGGCCAGTGCACAGGTCATCACATGGACCAACAGAACCAGTCTGACTCATGGTCCATTCCAGTCACAAAAGCTCTGATAGCTCAGCAGAACTGCTCTTCTTGGTCTGGGGTCAGTGTTCCCTACACTCAGCATTACATGGCTTGCGGTCTCCCTCACAGCTCCCTACAGCAGAGCCAGAAGAGAATTCTAGAAAGAATCTGCAAGCTATCTCCCACTGGTACTCCTAATTGCTAAGCCTTCCTAGGGTCCCACATTAGCTAAGACCACCCAGCTGACACTCAGGACAGTAGCAACTCCCCCACTGGGTGACACAAACAGCACAGGCCCTCCCAGCTTTGCCTTCCCATCCTAGGAGCAGACAGGACCCTAATTCCAGAACACTTTCTGTTTTTCTTCTAAGGCACACAGCTCTTTGTGTACAAATTCTAATACACACTGATTGTCCAGTGAAGCCAATCCTTTGCTTCATAGCTGGGAAGTCCTGAAGCCAAACACAGGTCACATTCAAAGAGTAAATAACTGTTGTTACTGTATGAAGAAAAACAGGCCATGGTTTGGAAAACAGTGAGTTATCAAGGGTAGGGCTTGTAGGCAGTAAAGAGACTATTGTCAAAATATAATCATAAACTCAAAGAATTATTGTGAAAAGTTGAAACATAATTGATGGCCATGTGCTCCATTGACTAGGGATTAGTGCTGGGGGATGTTTTTCTGTATGCCGTGAATATATGTTGTTCCCATTAGTTAATAAATAAGCTGCTTTGGCCCATGGCAAGGCATCTTAGAGGCAGGCAGGAAATCCAAGGAGAGAGACAGGAAAGAGAAAGGCAGAGTCCGAAGAGATGCAAGCTAGCTGCCAAAGAAGTAGCATTTAATGGGATGCAGGTAAAGCCATGGAACATGTGGCAATATATAGATTAATAGTTATGGGTTGAGTTAAGTTATAAGAGCTAGCTAGCAAGAAGCCTGATATAGGCCATACAGTTTGTAAATGAACAATATTAAGCCTCTGAATGATTATTTTATAAGTAGCTGAGGGACTGTGGGGCCAGGCAGGAACCAGAGGAACATGGGACTGTGGGGCTGAGCAGGACCAAAGAAAACTTATGGTTATATTTGGCTGCCCAACATGGAGAAAGAATTTCTACCTAAAACCTGAGAGAACTTAATAAGAGATTCTAAAACAGAGCCAAAAATAGCCTCCTACTTCGCATGCCATGCAGGCTGGTACAGAGATGCCACAGCATTCAAACTTGAATACAGCATGGCAGATTCCCACATCAGTACACAGAGCAGTCTCCAACCTGTGCAGGATGCTACATGGCAAATTTAGCTTTTACTCATACAGACAAAAAGGGTTTATGGGCCAGTTGCACACTACCTGATGGCAGCATGGACCCCAGAGTTGGTGGAATAAGCATGACTCTCCAGGGTACTTCTGCCATATAGGGAAGCTGAAGTGGGCAGAGTCAGCAGCCAGGACTGCCACTTCAATCTTAGCTACACTGCAGTTTGCAATGATCATAAAAGAATTATAGATACATGCTGTGGGATATTCTGTATGTTAAATGTGTTTCTCTGATTGGCTAATAAGTAAAACACTGATTGGCCAGTAACCAGGCAGGAAGTATAGGCAGGACAAAGAGAGAGGAGAATTCTGGAAAGTGGAAAGCTGAGGCAGAGAGATGCTGCCAGCTGCTGCCATGACAAGTGAGATGTAAGGTACCAGTAAGCCACAAGCCACATGGCAACTTATAGATTAATAGAGATGGGTTAATTTAAGATATAAGAATAGCTAGCAAGAAGCCTGCAATGGCCATACAGTTTATAAGTAATATAAGTCTCTGTGTGTTTACTTGGTTGGGTCTGAGCAGCTGCGGGACTGGTGGATGGGCCAGGCAGGACTAGGAAAACTCTAGCTGCAAATGGTGCCCAATGGGTTGGCAAGAGTTTCCACCTAAAACCTGAGAAAGAAGATTCTAAAATGACGCTAAAAACAGCTTCCTAGTTCTCTCTCAAGTTAGCAGCAGCTGTGGGGTTGAGCTACTCTATGGCAGGTTCCTGGTATCTGAGCTTGACCAGCAGTATGACAGGAAGGAGGTGTGTCCAAGCCGTACATTATGCTACTGCTGTATGATGGATTTAACCTTTGCTAGTACAAAAAAAAAAAAAAAAAGGTTTTTGGGCTACATGCTGCTTCTGAGAGTTGTTGGCTCCCAGATCTGGTGGTAAACATACCACCACCATGTTGGAAAGCTGAGGTAGGTGGAGTCATCAGCCACATGGGCCATTTCAGTCTTACAAATGCTGCAGTTTAAAGCAATAGGTTCACAATAAGACAGATTCAGATGGAATAGTTTACAATGTGTGTAAAAAATGTACATAGGCTTGGAAGAGACATATATATATATATACATATATATATATATACAGTTATATGCAGTTATATAAAAATAGATGGTTTTATTTTAAAACTTTTAAAAGAGTAAAATTAATATAAAGATAAGCCACGTAAAGATGGATATCACACAGAGAATCTGGATTATGTTGTCTTTGATATTCTTACCTGCAGAAAGACATTTGATTGTAAAAGCTGTTGAGTTAAGCCAATATGTATATTTTAAAGGTACTTTGACTTCAAAATTTGGATCTAAGGATATGTTGCTTTGGAAAGGAGGCTCTACTTTTATTTCCACAGAAAGCAAGAGCCTATGGATTTGTTCCAGATTAAAATACATCATGTTTGACCAGCCAAGATTCCCTGAAAGGTCTCCGATGACACCATGGCCCAAATGATCCAACATCCAGAATGGTTTCAAGGCAAATGGCTCAGATAATACACCCTCACAGACTACTCCATAATCCTAAAATTTCCTTTGTGTCCCCATAAGATACAGTGCCCCCCTCCAGCAGGAATTAGTAAGAGAAGCTATGCCCAAATTCCCAAATATACCAAGCTGGCTTTGGAGATGGAATTGGCTCATTCCTTCTCTAAACCCAAACATATTGAAAAAAAAAAAAAGGTTGAGAGATTCTTTTGTTTCATATTAGAAGAGCCCTCTGGTGTAGGACAGAAAAAAACAATATTTTTATTTAAAACAGGTTGATTATAAATGTAATCTCTTTCTAAAAAAGGGGGGGATATAGATATGATAGGATGAAAGGGTAGATTAATGAACCTAATTTTAAAGAGCAACAACTTGTTTAAAAATGTTTTACATTGCTATGGATTTTAGTTTATTGATACAGATTTAAAGTTAATTTTGTTATACTGTATACATATATTTCTATTCTCATTTGAGGTATTATGTTTATGTAACTTATTTAGATTGTAATAGATAATTAAGAAAGACAGATTAATAATTAGTCTTCTATGATAGTCAGACTTATAGTCATGTTGTTTTCTAGGTATGCATAAATATAATTCAATTAGGTAGGTAGTCTTCAAACACTTCAAAGGCCTACAGAATATGGCATTTAAAATGTTTTAAAAATTTAGACTTTCTGGACAATGAGACATGTCTGCTCCTGGCAGCACCGATTTATTTCAGAGAGGAGGATGGTCATCAAAGACACTCTATATGGAGTTTATCTTCTTGGCAAAAATAGCCATTTGGGCAAGAAACTGTTCTTGCCTGGACTGCTTGATTGACTGGACATGCAGGACCCATAGGAAGGTGACCACTGACCTTTGCTTGGCAAAATGGTCCTTCAGGTTCCTGCTTCACAGAGGAAACTGCCAGCCATTCTATAAGACACAGAGAAAAGTGACTCTAAGCCTGTGGGCTAAAGACAGATGCCCCAACTTTACAAAGGAACATTAGGTGACTGTCCAGGCTGCCAGCTGTCTCTGTCTACTCTCACAAGACTCCCAAAAGTTGTTTGTGTCCTTCTCCTGTTTCTCAGGTAATATATCTTTCTGAGGTTTTTGATATAGTTGAAGACTAGATAGTTATAATTTTCCTTAGCTATGATAAAAGATTAAGTTAGATATGAAACCTTAGACTCACAAATATAGGATATCTTCTTTAATTTTGTCAAATACAAATAGACTAGATATTATAAATAGACTAGATATTGTAACTGTAATTCTTCCTTGATAATTGTTTTGTTATATGTCATTTTACTATGTGAAAGTTAAAATCTTCCTTTTGAAAAAAAAAGAAAAGGGGAAGTGCTGTGGGATGTTCTGTATGTTAAATGTGTTTCTCTGATTGGTTAATAAATAAAAAAATTGATTGGCTAGTAGCCAGGCAGGAAGTATAGGCAGGACAAAGAGAGAGGAGAATTCTGGAAAGTGGAAGGCTGAGACAGAGAGACGCTGCCAGCTGCTGCCATGACAAGTGAAATGTAAGGTACCGATAAGCAACAAGCCACATGGCAACTTATAGATTAATAGAGATGGGTTAATTTAAGATATAAGAACAGCTAGCAGGAAGCTTACAATGGCCATACAATTTATAAGTAATATAAGTCTCTGTGTGTTTACTTGGTTGGGTCTGAGCAGCTGCTGGACTGGCGGGTGAGAGACATTTGCCCTGACCATGGGCCAGGCAGGACCAGGAAAACTCTAGCTACAGATACACAAAAGACAGATTCAGATGGAATAAACCTCTAAATGGTTTATATTATATGTTAAAATGTGCATAGGCTTAGAAGAGAGAAGAAAAGGAGGATAGTTATATAAAGAAATAGATAATTTAAAAAATTAAGTCTCTAAAGAGACAGTAAAAGTAATATAAAAAATAAGCCAAGTAAAGTTCGGAATCACACAAGAGCATCTGGATTATATTGTCTTTGGGATTTTTAACTGCAGAAAGATATTTGATTGTGAAGGCTACTAAGTTAAATCAGTATGTATATTTTAAAGGTATCTTGACTTCAAAATTCATGTCTAAGGATATGCTGCTTTGGAAAAGAGGTTCTGCTTTTGTTTCCACAGAAGATGAGAACCTGTGAATTCCTTCTAGATTAATATGGTTCCATAAAGAAAAAACCCTGAGAGGTCTTCATATGACCCAATATCCAGAACAACTTCAAGGCAACTGGCTCAGAGAATACAGCCTCACAGACTACTCCAGTCAGGACTTGACAACAATCCTAAAATTTTCTTTGTGTCTCCACACTACCAGCACCTCCAATCAGCAGGAAGTAGTCTGAAAAACTATACCCACATTCCCCAAATATGGATTGTGGATGTTTATCTTTGTTTAGGGGTTGGTTACAAATTGTTATTGGTCATAGTCAATCTCTTTCCAAAAGAAAAAAGGGGATATGATATAGATATGATGAAATAAAAAGATAGATTATTGAATCTACTTTTAAAGAGCAACGACTTGTTTAAAATGTTTTACATTGCTATGGATTTTAGTTTATTGGTGCAAATTTAAAGTTAATTTTGTTATACTATATATTTTTCTACTCTTATTTAAGGTTTTATGTTTATGCAACTCATTTAAAATTATAATACATAATTTAAAAATACAGATTTATAATTAGTCATCTATGATAATCACACATATATCATGTTAGTTAAGTTTTCTAGGTATACAAAATATATTTCAATTAGGTAGGTAATCTTCAAACACTTCAAAGACCTACAGAATATGGCATTTAAAATGCTTTTAAAAACTTAAATTTTTCTGGATAATGAGACACATCTGTTCCTGGCACCACCAATTAGTTCAAAGAGGATGGTGGGCATCAAAGAAACTCCATAAGGAATTTGCTTTCTTTATGGGAAAAATAGCTATTTTTGCAAGAAACTGCTCTTGCCTGGACTGCTTGATAATATGCTATATAAACTAGACATAAAGAACCCATAGAAAAACGACCACTGAATGTTGCCTAAACAGGGTGAGATTGTCCTTCAAGTTCCCACTTCACAGAACATACTGCCAGATATTCTGTAGGACACAGAGGAAAGCAACTGATGAACTTTGCCAATAGGCAAGACAACCCTTCAAATTTCCTGTTTCACTAAAAAGTCTGCCAGAGACTCTAGCCAAAGGCTTTGGTCCCAGAACTTTACCGTCTCTTCAAAGCATGTTTCTGGATTTAGAGAAGGAGCTGTTTCTTCTCTATACATCAGGGATTTAAAGAAACCTTCCAAGGCCTACGCACATTGCAAAACTCAGAGAGGCCTAGTTTCTCAAGTATCTTCTAGGGAGTTCTGCACTTCACATTTGACATTTAGGTGTAAGATCCATCTGGAGTTAATTTGTGGAGATTGTAAATGGCATCTCTTGTGTTGCAAAGCACTCTACTACTAAGCTGTGATGTAAAAGAATAAAACAGGTACTATAAAGACTTACCAATGCTTAGGAGATAGTAGGTCACAGGAAGTTTAATCAAAGACTAGGAGAATTGGTAACAACCCAAGAGATTGCACTCCACAGACATTAGAATGAAGTCTGCATGAAATGTTAGACAACCAATTTCACTGATATTTTCTTCATAAAATGATGTTGCACAGATGTGAGATGTCAGACCTTGGCACCAAATGATGCTAAATGTCCTTTATCTCCCTATCCAGAAGCTACATGGGAAGAGCATCATGATGACTTTGAGCTGATAAAACAGCTATCAAAGAATGGAAGCTGGGCTGGAGAGATGGCTCTGAGGTTAAGAGCACTGACTGTTCTTCCAGAGATCCTGAGTTCAATTCCCAGCAACCACATAGTGACCCACAACCATCTGTAATGAGATATGGTGCCCTCTTCTGGCCTGTAGACATATATGAAGACAGAAAACCATATACATAATAAATAAATCTTTAAAAAAAAAGAATGAAAGCTAATTGTGGGTTTGTCACTCTGGAGACCAACCCTAGAGGTCAAATGAAAACATCTAACAGATGAGGAATACTGTGATCCCATTAAGAATGTCTTATGGACTTTGGACAGTTTAATTCTCTCCAGACACCAGTAAAAAATTCCTTTCCTGTCTATATCTGAGAGTTTGAAATTTACTAGAGGCTTGCTGGAAGGATATCCCAATACAGCTACCTGGTACCCCAAATTCAGCTGAAATAAGCCAGATCAGTCATTGCTCCAATTCTATAATGGCAGTTAGGATTACATCAGCAGAAGGAGGTGGGATAAGAACTGGAGGTAGAAATTGACTGGGCAGTTTAGAGTAAAAAGACCCCCCAAAATTACCCAGTTGCTTTCTTGATCAAAATCTATAAGTGTGACTGGTACTCTTAACAGTTTCATCCTTGCCAGAGGCCAAAGATGCAAAAAGTATTTTGGGAGTTCTGATCTCTGATTGCTAAGTGATCCTAGGGGCTAAGAAGGAGGAAAGTTAAATGTAGTAAAGAAGTCCTTTTAAGAGAAAAAGCCCTTGATGAAGAGAATAGGATCTCTGTCCTGGGTACCGACCTCACATATCAATGGGGACATGTCAATCTTCTGGCCAAGGAACCTGGTCTGTGGAATCCAAGTAATGGCCACTCTGGACATTCATAGATCATCTACAACTGATTAATTGATTGCATACTGGTAATCCAAGCTGCAGACAAAACTGGAAAAAAAATTCGTTTTGTTTTTTTGTTTTTCAAGACAGGGTTTCTCTGTGTAGCTTTGTACCTTTCCTGGATCTCACTGGGTAGACCAGGCTGGCCTCGAACTCCCAAAGATCTGCCTGTCTCTATCTCCCAAGTGCTGGGATTAAAGGAGTGCACCATCACCACCCAGCAAAACTGGAAAATTTTAAGGCTCCTTCTTATCCCTCACTTTCTGTACTGTGACCAGCTTGTAATGTGTGGAAAATGAATTCACATTCTTACACAAGAGCTTTTACATAGCCATTCCCCAATAAAAGCCTGGGCTGCATTAGGACATGGCGCCCAATATGTTGGCAAGAGTTTCCACCTAAAACCTGACTAAAAAGATTCTAAAACGGAGCTAAAAACAGTTTCAAGTTATTTCTCTCAAAGTTAGCGGCAGCCTGCATGTTTGAGCGACTATAACAGGTTCTTGGCATGTGCGCTCGATCTGCAGTATGGCAGGAATGAGGCCTCTGCAAGTGGCACATTAAGCTGTGTGGTGGATTTAGCCTTTGCTAGTACAAAACAAAAAGAGGTTTCTGGGCTACACGCTGCTTTGATAGAAGCATAGACCCACTATTTCTGAGAATTGATGGCTCCCAGAGCTGGCAGAAAATGTACCACCTCCATGTTGGGAAGCTGAAGTGGGCGGAGCCAGCAGCCATAGCACCATTTCAGGCTTAAAAGGCTGCAGTTTAAAGTAATGGGCTCAAGGTAATATAAAAAACAAGCCACGTAAAGATGGCTACCACACAGAGAATCTGGATTATGTTCTCTTTGATATTCATAACTGAAGAAAAACATTTGACTGCAAAAGCTGTGGAGTTATGCCAAAATGTATATTTTAAAGGTACCTTGACTTCAAAATTTGGATGTAAAGATGTTTTACTTTGGAAAGGAGACTCTGCTTTTGTTTCCACAGAAAGCCAGAGGCTATGGATTTGTTCCAGATTGAGATATATCAAGTTTGACCAGCAAAGACCCCCTGAAAGGTCTCCGATGACACCATGGCCCAGATAATCCAACATCCAGAATCATTTCAAGGCAACTGGCTCAGACAATACACCCTCACGGACTACTCCATAATCCTAAAATTTTCTTTGTATCCCCTTAAGATACAGCACCCCCTTCCAGCAGGAAGTAGTAAGAGAAGCTACGCCCAAATTCCCAAATTATATGTAATTTTACTTTGCTAAGGTTAAAACCTTCCCTTTTTAAAAAAAAAGGGGGGGGGAAGTGCTGTGGGATGTTCTGTATGTCCTGTGGGAGCTCATTCTTGAGTTCCTCGTGGCTTTACCCAGCAGATCTGCATAGAGGATGATTAGGACCACAGGCCTGAGTGCAGGTGTCTGAGATGGTCTGCACGTGGCTGTACTGGGGGATGGTCTGTATGTCAAGTTGCTCTGATTGGTCAATAAATAAAACCTGATTGGCCGTGGCTAGGCAGGAAGTATAGGTGGGACTAACAGAGAGAAGAAATAAAAGAACAAGAAGGCAGAAGGAGTCACTGCTAACCGCCCACCAGGACAAGCAGCACGTGAAAATGCCGATAAGCAACGAGCCGAGTGGCAGGGTATAGATTTGTGGAAATGGATTAATTTAAGCAATAAGAACAGTTAGCAAGAAGTCTGCCATGGCCATACAGTTTGTAAGCAAAATAAGTCTCTGTGTTTACTTGGTTGGGTCTGAGCAGCTGTGGGACTGGCAGGTGACAAAGATTTGTCCAGACTGTGGGCAAGACAGGAAAACTCTAGCTACAAGGACACTCATTCCTCTGTCTCTTTTTCTTTCTTGATGACCAGTCAAGGCCCAGCGTCGAATGACTGACACACTTGGTCTTGGAGGCAGGAAAGAGAAGGTGGAAATCATGCAATTATAATCCCCCCAAAATAATGCTAAAAATGGAAACAGGCTTTATGACCATGTGCTCCAGAAACTAGGGATTTGTATTAGATCACACTCAAACCACTTCTTTCAGGATGTACAAACCTTAAATCTGGAAAATAACAGTCCTGTTTTAGGCAGGGCCACACCACTTTATCCAGATCTTCATTTTGGTTTGACTACAGCAATTTGGTTTCATGAAAGTTCATTTCTTTATCAGATTCTTGATTGCCTGGTCTGTGGCCACTCAGGACACTTTAAGATTGATTAATTCAGTACTCATTGCTGATGTCAATTACTGTCACATCAGGAAAGTGTTCACCCTCTTTCTTGACCATACATTTCTGAGCTGTGACCACATCTTCTTTAAAGATAGTCAGTGAACTCAATTATCACACAGGCCCCTCTTCATTTGTAAGTTCCCAATAAAAAACAGAAAGATTGGAGGATTCTCATTCACTGGTCTATTTTCCCTTCTCACTGGCCAGTCAAGGCCCAGATTAGGAGTGGCGGGACTGTTTCCTAGCCCTGGACATCAGAGGCAGGATTAAATGATCAAAGCAATTCCCAATTACATAGCATGAGGAAAGCCTAAGCTACTGGAAAAACTGCTCTAAACAGAAATAATCATCAGCACCTGAGAAAAATAAAAATAAATTCTTAATGCCTAGGAAACATGAGACTAAAACAAATAAGAGATTAGAGCAGTGATGCATTTAAGCAAAATCAAATTTAAAAAGTGAAACCAATAATTGACATTTGCTGGTAGACCAAATTTCATTAATACAATACTGTTTGAGCTTGTCCCTATGTGCAATGTTAGCTACGAAGCTCTGTAACCTGATACACATCTACAGCCAATGGCCTGTGTCTCAACACTCTGAGCTGACTTAACTATACCAACCAGGATTGCACATATCTGCAAAGGAGAGCCACTTACTTAGAAATTAGATGTCCATTAACCTCCCCAAATTGTACACCCATAACTCTGGTCTGCCTTCATTCACATGACATGAATTAATATATGCTGTGAAATTAAAAAAAAAAACACTAACCCTGCCACAATTAGGTCCTTTTTTTAAAAGTGTTTTAATTTCACCTTTGTGTTTCTTTTTTAAGATTTATTTATTTATTTATTATGTATGCGGCATGGCCAGAAGAGGGCACGAGATCTCATTACAGATGGTTATGAGCCACCATGTGGTTGCTGGGAATTGAACTCAGGACCTTTGGAAGAGCAGTCAGTGCTCTTAACCTCTGAGCCATCTCTCCAGCCCCCGATCCTTTTTCTTAATGGTAACTCCAGCAGCCTATTGCCTACCCTGTTTCCCAATGCAGTCTACACAATAAACTTTTCCTCCAATTTTGATCTGAAGGCAGAAGCCATGCTCCACATGCAATTCCTTTTCCTGAGACAGCAATGGATAGTTGACTACAGGACTCAAAGTGGTAATTTTTAAACTCAGTGGTGGTACAGCCCATTAATTTAAGAGTTTAGTTGGTTTAAGGATGACTGGACTGCTACTCACATCACCAGTGAGGCTACCTGGAAAACGGGACCCCAAAAAAGACACGGAGAAATGGATGAGATCTACATGAACAGCCTGGTCATGAGTGGGAACAATGAAGTGCAACGGTCGAGGGAAAGAGAGTGGGAGATCCTAGCTGGATCAAGAAAAGAGAGGGAGAACATGGAATAGGAGACCATGGTAAATGAAGACCACATGAGAAGGGGAGGAAGCAGAGAGCTAGGGAGGCCCACGGAGATCCACAAAGATACCCCCACAAAAGACTGCTGGCAATGGTCGAGAGACGGCAGGAACTGACCTACTCTGGTGATGGGATGGCCAGACACCCTGTTAGTTGTGCCATAAACCCCATCCAAGGAAGGTCTGAGGAATCTGGATGCAGACATCCACGGCTGGGCCCCTGGTGGAGCACTGGGAGTCTAATTAGTGAGAAAGAAGAGGGTTTATATGAGCGAGAATTGTTGAAGCCAAGGTTGGATAAAGCACAGGGACAAATAACGAAATGAATGGAAGCACAGGATCTATGAACCAAAGGCTGAGGGGCCCCCAACAAGATCAGGCCCCCTGAACGGGTGGGACAGTCATTTGGCTTGATCTGTTTGGGAGGCAGCTGTGTGTTGGTGCCTGGTCCTGGGCTCGTTGCATGAGTTGGCTGTTTGAATCCTGGGACCTATGCAGGGACGCTTGGCTCGGTCTGGGAGGGGGGGGACTGGACCTGGCTAGACTGAGTCTACCAGGTCGATCCCGGTCCTCGGGGGAGACCTTGATCTGGAGGAGGTGGGAATGGGGGGTGGGGTGGGGGGAGGGGGAGGGGGTGAGAGTGGAAGAACATGGGAGTCTGTGGCTATTATATTGAACTAAATGATGTTGTAAAATAAATTTACTTAAAAAAAAAAGAGTTTAGTTGGTTTAATCAAGAGTAAAGGAAATTCATTGCCCTGGGAAACAATAGATTAGGATCAAGGATACCTGAGTCAACATAGAAAAGTTTGTCTCAGAAACATTTTCTAAAATGCTGCAGTTACAGCTGTTCTAGAATTACTATGCCTCCCCTGGGAGAATTTACTCCACATACTTAAATGATTAATAACAAAAATCTCTTTAATAGCTATAAATATCAAGCTTTGGCTAATGCTCAAAGAAGAGCCAGCCTAGAACAAATTTTGTATTCCATATATGATACCATCCTTAAGTCTCTTTTGGGATCAGGACCCTGATTACACTTTGAACAATTTAAATAGGGACAGGAGACTGCAAGTCTAGCCACTCAGACAGAAGAAGATTTCCAGAAAAAAAAAAACCTTTCAGATCATACATTATGATCTATAGATAAAAGATTTATCAATACATTTAAAAGATGTATCATTGCCTTTAATTCTCACACATACAAATGGCAGAGGACACAAATACAAAAAAAAAGTCAGCTATAAGTACTGTGGATATTGTTCGTAGATAAACAGTTCCTGCTGAGATATTTTAACCTCAAAATAAGCCTGCCTTTTGCCTCTGAGCATGCTGCCTCAAAGGAAGGCCACAGTTGCTTCCATGCAGGGCCAGAAGGACTTCATTTTAACTAGCCCTGCCTGCTGTCCATTTCAGGGTTCTGATATCACTGTAGAGAATTCCAATTTTATTTTATGTATATGAGTGTTTGTCTTCAGTCATCTGTGTGTAGTACCTGTAGAGGCCAGAGGAGGGTATCAGATTCCTTGGAACTAACATTATGTGAGGTGGTTAGCTACCATGTTTTCTGGGAATAGAACCTGTGTCCTTTGTAACAACACCCAGTGCTCTTAGCTACTAAGCTATCTTTCTCGGCAGCTTCCTTATTTAAAATTTATTTTCATACATTTTAATTAAAATATATTACATCAAATTTCCCCTTCCTTGTTTCTCTCTATCCCTTCCCAATTTCTTCCCTTCCAATTTCTTCCTTGTTAAGCATGTGTGACTATGTATACACAAATATATAAATAAAACCTGCTGAATTCATTTCTGTTGGTTGTGTGTATATGGTTTCAGGGTGATAGACCCCAAAATCTAGGGTACTAACTTCTCGAGTGGGTGCCCCAAGAACCCAGACTCCAGTCCAGTTGATGCAACAGCACGAGGTTTATTGTTGCAGCTGTACAGTTGGGCAAACTCAGCTCCAGAGAGCAAGAGTCACATCTTACTGCAGCCATATGGGTGCTTTTAAAGGAAAAACCCACAAAACCCACAAGATTACAATTCCCATACAATTTCATTTAGATTGATTTATGTCTAGAGGCTAATTTCACAAGATCATGGTCTGATCACAGAGTGGGTACAGTCACATCTGCGTGCACATTCTTCCCGAAACCTCAAGGAGGGTATCAGGGTGGGAATGGAGTTTACACAAAGGCCACAGTGGCCCTTCCTGGAACACTTGCAACTATCCCAGTCACAGTTGAGCACATCTCTTAACAGAAATCTTTTTACATTGTTACATTGTTGCAGGGGTGGTTGAATAATGATTGAGTCAGCTTGCCCTTGGAACTAGATTTTTAGTTTCTCATTTCCTGGGGCTTGGGGGGTGTAATCCTGAAGGGTTAGGGTCTTTCAAGGGCAGAGCACATTGTATTGGATATGCAATTAGGGAGCTTATCCCTGTCTGAGGCTAATTATCCCATCTACAGGAGAATTCTACTCTTTAAAGAGCAACAAGAGTCTGACCCAAAAGTGACCTAGGCTGCCTTGGACAGGGAACATTATCAAGAATAGAAAACTTGGGGTGATAAATACTTCAGCTAACAATTGGTGGTGCCATGGCCCTGAAGTTCTGTAGCTGCGGGGAAGACTATGGACACTGTACTGAACCAATCACAGTCTCCCTTGGTTCTGTGGTCCTCTCACCATACTCCATTGACCATTCTCCTCTTGGATGATTTTGAAATCCTTAAATTCCTACCTTCACTTTCTAAGTACCATGATTATAGGCCATGATTACAGTGCCACTATTCCTCACTTAAGTGGCTTCAACTTCATTTAGTGAGGCATTAGATTGATGGAATGAGTAGCATAAGGAATTACAATTAACTACGTTAAAATACTACTTATCTCTGTGAGCCTGGGTTTTACCATTCACCAAATAAGGACAAAACTATGCTCAGGTCCTTTGATTAGTTATAAGAGACTCAATGATAAAGAAGAATAATATTGGTCATAGAAGACAGTGGACTTTAAGGCAGGAAGGCTGTATTGGATGGGAAACTTCTGTTACTGGAGTTAGTATAAAAGGGAAAAAACAAAATTATTAATAAAAATTTAAAACATATATTTATTCAATTTAATTAATTTGGAATAATCATGAAAATATAAGGTAAATAATCTATCTTTGTGGTTCTAACAGGTTTAGGAAGAAAGCAAATATATGCAAAACTAAGTAATCTAATGAAGCTGTATAATAATTTTTTTCATCTCTAAAACCCTCACACATTCTCACCTCCTGTCTCTCCTGTAAGGTGGTCAGATAAAGAGTAAATGTTTCTTCAATAGAGACATTCTCATTTAGAGTACTCAGTCTTTTCCCACAATGAGATTCCCAGGGAAATTTCATGGGGTCTACTGTTTCACTAGTTGTTAGCCAAAGGGAGAGATATGTCTCTTTAGAATAACCTTATTCCTACCAGGAAGGTAGATTACAGGAATTGACAAGGTGGGGACTAATGAACAAAGTGGGGGCCCACAGGGAATTGTCACTGACAGCTGCATGTAGTTGTCAAAAACAAGAAAGAATAGAAGACCTGGAGGGTAGTGATCCACAACAGCTGAGAGGATACAGAGAGAACAATAGGAAATAACTTGTCCTCAGGTACACCCTAAGCATTGCTTTCTGTTCATTTGATTCTGAACTTTCACAACCAAAGCTTCCTCCCTAATAATTCCTCCATACTCTACAGCTCTTCATAAATGCCTGATTGCCCCAGCTTTAGAGTGACTTTTGCTTAAGCCTCAGGATCTCTTGACAACTTGGATGTTATCTGGAGTCCCAAAATTCAGGACCCCAACTGAAAGTTTTACAGACATCAAGGAAGCAGAATGACATCCCATTCAGGCAAGTCAGTCTACGCATAAAAGTTCCATTTCCCTTCTTACAGGAGGTATAAACTCCAGCACGGGTACCCTTGTGGGCTTGTACTGCTGATCATTTATGACATTAGAGATAAGCTCAGTCTTGTGGCTTTGGTCCAGTGGTCAGACATTTTTTAACTTATATTTTCAGTTTCTCTCCTGATCATTTTTTATACTTTTTCCTCATTTTGTGGAGGTTTGGGCTGGAAAACTTCTTTAAGAACCATGTCTAAGTTTTGGATGCTGGCAATCTTGTATTTCTTTTGGCTGATCAGGGCAGAGGTAAAGATGAAATCAGGATCATCCATTCACATCTTACTGCTATAATGACATGTTCATGGGGCTGAATAAATGGTTCAATACCTGAGACATGGTCTGACTTTGATTCCCAGCACCCAAAAGACATCTCACAACTATCTGTAACTACAGGTACTGGCGATCACACACTCTCTTGTGACATCCTCTGGTACCTGGCAACCTCTTGATATACACACTGGCAAAATGAATACAACTAAATTAAATTTCATTTCTTTTAAAATTAACATATGCATAAAGAAAACCTTTTTTAAAATATGGAATCACATGTATATTTGTCTTTTCACCATTTGTATATCTGGTACCCTAGCAGGCCTAAAGAATGCATCAGATCTCCTGGACCTAGAAATATAGGTAATTCTGTGCTATCTGATGTGCATGCTAGGAACCAAACTTGGGTACCCAAGAGAAGCATACCTATTCAGTAAACTCTACAGCTCCCAAATATGACATTAAAATGTAGATGAAGATGCCAAATTACTCCTTCTGTCTCCTATCACTTGAAGGTAATGAAAGTCCCCTCTGGATGGTAGTCAAACGATTCAATGGCTTTCTATCCCTCTGTGAATGGACTCTCTTGCTTCTTTTTTGGGGGGAGTGTGTTCAAGACAGAGTTTCTCTGTGTAGCTTTGTGCCTTTCCTGGATCTCGCTCTATAGACCAGGCTGGCCTGGAATTCACAAAGATCCACCTGCCTCTGCCTCCTGAGTGCTGGGATTAAAGGCATGTGCCACCACTGCCCGACCTCTATTTTGCTACTTAAACACAATTTTCTTGATGTGAGTAAAGGTAACAAACCTGATTTGTTGAAACCAGTCAGCATGCAGTCAGATTTTACAGGAAAAGTTCCAAAATTTGAGATATGCCATTTCTTTTTGGAATTTTTTATACAGGAAACCTCTACATAGCCATGGCTGTCCTGGAACTCACTATTTGAACCAATCTGACCTCAAACCTCAAACTCTGAGGTATTGGCCTGTCACTATCTTGAAAGTGTGAAGATTATAGGCATGCAACCTCTAAGCCCAGCTGAGATATATTTTTTAAATAACCTATCTTTTTTTTCTTTTATTTTTCACTATTAAGAAATTTTCGACAGGGACATACAGGCCAGGCAGCAGCTGGCAGAGACATACAGGCCCAGCGGCAGCCCACAGACATAGACAGGCCTGGCAGCGATGGCGAACAGGGACATACAGGCCCGGCGGTGGCCTGCAGAGGTAGACCGGCCCAGAGGCGGCGGCCGACAGGGACAAACAGGCCAGGCGGCAGCCGGCAGAGACATACAGTCCTGGTGGTGGCCCACAGAGGTAGACGGGCCTGGCAGCAGTGACAAGCAGAGGTAGGTAGGCCCGCGGCGGCAGCCAGCAGAGACATACAGGCCCAGCAGCAGCCCTCAGAGGCAGACAGGCCCGGCGGCAGCCGACAGGGACATACAGGCCCGGCAGCGGCCCGCAGAGGTAGACAGGCCCGGCGACGGAGACAAGCAGACGCAGGTAGGTCTGTGGGGGCAGCCGGCAGAGGTAGACTGGCCCGGCAGAGGCAGTCAGGCCTGGAGTGGAGGCAGGCAGGCACAGCAGGCAGCGGCAGAAACACAGTCGCAATAAAGACCAGAAACAGAGCTATTAGCCACTGAAGAGCTAGTGAAAACAAACTCTTAATCAAAAGCTTGGAACAGGGACACCTCTAACCCAAACACCTGGGAAAGAAGCTATCTCCATGGGATGGAACCAGAACAAATCTGAACACTCCGTCTGAGGACAACCCAGGGTCCAGCTGCTGATCCTGAAAAACCCAACAACTTGGAGGTATTGGTGAGACTTCCCTGCTCAGCTGAAATCCATCTGGGAGAGGATTCAGATGCCTACAGTTTGAAGTCTGAAGAAACAAGATCAGCTGAGGAGTTGACGAATGAACAAAACGTGATCTGGGAACACAGAAGAAGGCGCTGCCCAGCCATCAAACCACATCACCAGAATCATAAGTATATACTTCACCGACTGAGATCAGCTGCCCCTGAAGAAACAGCCCAATAACACCAATTTAACCAAGAACTCCTACTAAACCAAGACTAAAAATTAGAACAAGAGAGGCACTCTCAGAAACAGACACCACCTGCACCGCACAGAGGAAGAGATGAGTAGACGCCAGTGCAAAAATACAGGCAACAACATAAAGACCCATATGGCAACATCAGAACCTAGTGATTCTACACCTGCAAGACCTGAACATACCAAGACAGAAGAAACAGAAGAAATCAACCCTAAATAGGACTTTAAGAAGATGATAGAGGCCCTTAAAGAAGAAATAAAACATTCCCTTAAAGAGGAAATAAAAACTTCCCTTAAAGAGGAAATGAAAAACTCCATTAAAGAGGAAATAAAAAACTCCCTTAAAGAAATGGAAGAAAAAACGAACAAAAAATGGGAAGAAATCAAAGAAAGCCAAGAAAAAGCAATTAAACAGATGAAAGAAACATTCCAAGATCTGAAAAATGAATTTGAGACAATAAAGAAAACATATGCTGAGGGAATGCTGGAAATAGAAACCCTGACTAGACGAACAGGAACTACAGAAACAAGCATAACCAACCAATTGTAAGAGATGGTACAGAGAATCTCTGACACTGAAGACACAATAGAGAAAATAGATTCATCAAAGAAAACACTAAAGACAAAAAAGTCATAACACAAAACGTCCAGGAAATTTGGGACACCATGAAAAGACCAAACCTAAGAATAATAGGGATAGAAGAAGGAGAAGAATACCAACTCAAAGGCACAGAAAATATATTCAACAAAATCATAGAAGAAAACTTTCCTAACCTAAAGAAAGAAATACCTATGAAGATACAAGAAGCTTACAGAACACCAAATAGGCTGGATACAAAAAAAAGTCCCCTCACCACATAATAATCAAAACACTAAACACACAGAACAAAGAAAAAATATTAAGAGCCACAAAGGAAAAAGACCAAGTAACATATAAAGGCAAACCCATCAGAATAACACCAGACTTCTCAATAGAGACTATGAAAGCTAGAAGATCATGGACAAATCTTATGCAGACACTAAGAGACCATGGATGCCAACCCAGACTACTATACCCAGCAAAACTCTCAATCACCATAGGCAGAGTAAATAAAATATTTCAGGATAAAACCAGATTTAATCAATACCTGTCCACAAACCCAGCCCTACAGAAAGCACTAGAAGGGAAAATCCAACCCAAAGAAGCTAAACATATCCATTAAAAATCAAGCAATAGATAATCCCACACCAACATACACCAAAGAAGGACAATACAACACAACCACAAAAAAATAACAGGAATTAACAATCACTGGTCATTAATATCCATCAATATCAATGGTCTCAACTCACCTATAAAAAGACACAGGCTAACAGAATGGATAAGAAATTGGACCCATCCATCTGCTGCATACAAGAAACACACCTTAACTTCAAAGACAGACACTACCTCCAAATAAAGGGCTGGGAAAAGGCTTTCCAAGCAAATGGACCTAAGAAACAAGCTGGTGTAGCTATCCTAATATCTAATAAAATAGACTTCAAACTAAAATCAATCAAAAGAGATCAGGATGGACATTACATATTTATCACGGGAAAAATACACCAAGATGAAGTCTCGATTCTAAACATTTATGCTCCAAATACAAAAGCACCCACATTCATAAAAGAAACACTACTAAAGTTTAAAATGCACATCAAACCCCACACATTAGTAGTGGGAGATTTTAACACACCACTCTCACCAAAAGACAGGTCTACCAGACTGAAACTTAACAAAGAAATAAAGGACCTAACAGATGTTATGACTCAAATGGACTTAATAGATATCTACAGAACATTCCATCCTAACACAAAAGAATATACCTTCTTCTCAGCACCCCATAGAACCTTCTCAAA
The DNA here is from genome assembly GCF_049852395.1 of Peromyscus maniculatus bairdii. Lineage (NCBI taxonomy): Eukaryota > Metazoa > Chordata > Mammalia > Rodentia > Cricetidae > Peromyscus > Peromyscus maniculatus. The sequence goes on from NC_134867.1 coordinate 68,470,723, forward strand.
AATTGACCACATGGTTGGACACAAAACAAATCTCAACAGGTACAAAAAAATTGGAATAACCTCCTGTATTTTATCAGACTACCATGCCTTAATGTTAGACCTCAACAACAACAAAAATTATAGAAAACCCACGAACTCATGGAAACTGAATAATGCCCACCTGAATCATCAATGGGTCAAGAAAGAAATAAAGAAAGAAATTAAAGATTTTCTAGAATCCAATGAAAATGAAAGTATAACATACCCAAACTTATGGGACACTATGAAAGCAGTGCTAAGAGGAAAATTTATAGCTCTAAATGCACACATAAAGAAGATGGAGCAATCCCATACCAAAGAATTAACAGCACAACTGAAAGCTCTAGAACAAAAAGAAACAAACTCACCCAGGAGAAATAGACGCCAGGAAATAATCAAATTGAGGGCTGAAATCAACGAAATAGAAAACAAGAGAACAATACAAAAAAATCAATGAAACAAAGAGTTGGTTCTTTGAAAAAAATCAACAAGATAGACAAACCCCTAGCCAAATTAACCAAAAGGCAAAGAGAGAGCACCCAAATTAACAAAATCAGAAATGAAAAGGGAAACATAACAACAGACAATGAGGAAATCCAGAGAATCATCAGATCATACTTCAAAAACCTGTACTCCACAAAAATGGAAAACCAGGAAGAAATGGACAATTTTCTGGATAAATACCACATACCAAAATTAAATCAAGACCAGATAAACCATTTAAATAGACCAATAACCCCTAAAGAAATAGAAACAGTCATCAAAAGTCTCCCAACCAAAAATAGCCCAGGACAAGATGGTTACAGTGCAGAATTCTACCAGACTTTCAAAGAAGAACTAATACCAATCCTCTTCAAAGTGTTCCACACAATAGAAACAGAAGGAACACTACCAAACTCTTTTTATGAGGCTACAATTACCCTGTAACACAAACCACACAAAGATGCAACAAAGAAAGAGAACTACAGACCAATCTCCCTCATGAACATTGATGCAAAAATACTCAACAAAATATTGGCAAACCGAATCCAAGAATACATCAAAACAATTATCCATCACGACCAAGTAGGAGTCATCCCAGGGATGCAAGGATGGTTCAACATATGAAAATCAGTCAATGTAATACACCATATAAACAAACTGAAAGAAAAAAACCACATGATCATCTCCTTAGATGCTGAAAAAGCCTTTGACAAAATCTAACACCCCTTCATGATAAAGGTCTTAGAAAGATCAGGAATACAAGGAACATTTCTAAACATAATAAAAACAATTTATAGCAAGCCAACAGCAAACATCAAATTAAATGGAGAGAAACTCAAAGCGATACCACTAAATTCAGGAACAAGACAAGGCTGTCCACTCTCCCCATATTTATTCAATATAGTACTAGAAGTTCTAGCTAGAGCAATAAGACAACAAAAGGAGATCAAAGGGATACAAATTGGCAAGGAAGAAGTCAAACTTTCACTATTTCCAGATGATATGAAAGTATACATAAGTGACCCCAAAAACTCTACCAGGGAACTCCTACAGCTGATAAACTCCTTCAGTAAAGTGGCAGAATACAAGATCAACTCAAAAAAAATCAGTAGCCTCCTATACACAAATGATAAAAGGGCTGAGAAAGAAGTCAGAGAAACATCACCCTTTACAATAGCCACAAATAATATAAAATACCTTGGGATAACACTAACTAAACAAGTGAAGGACCTTTTTGATAAGAACTTAAAATCTCTAAAGGAAGAAATTGATGAAGATATCAGAAAATGGAAAGATCTCCCATGCTCATGGATAGGTAGGATTAACATAGTAAAAATGGCAATCTTACCAAAAGCAATCTACAGATTCAATGCAATCCCCATCAAAATCCCAACACAATTCTTCACAGACTTGGAAAGAAAAATACTCAACTTCATAAGGAAAAACAAAAGACCCAGGATAGCTAAAAGAATCCTATACGATAAAGCAACCTTTGGAGGCATCACCATCCCTGACCTCAAACTCTACTATAGAGCTATAGTAATAAAAACAGCTTGGTACTGGTATAAAAACCGACATACGGACCAATGGAATCAAATTGAAGACCCTGAAATTAATCCATGCACATATGAACACCTGGTTTTTGACAAAGGAGCCAAAACTAGACAATGGAAAAAAGAAAGTATCTTCAACAAATGGTGCTGGCATAACTGGATGTCAATATGTAAAAGATTATAAATAGATCCATATCTATCACCATGCACAAAACTCAAGTCCAAGTGGATCAAAGACCTGAAAATAAATCCAGTTATACTGGATTAGGGTCAGGGTCAGGGGTGAGGGTGAGGGTGAGGGTGTGGGTACGGGTTGGAGGGTTAGGGTTAGGGTTCGGGTTAGGGTTCGGGTTAGGGTTCGGGTTCGGGTTCGGGTTCGGGTTCGGGTTCGGGTTCGGGTTCGGGTTCGGGTTCGGGTTCGGGTTCGGGTTCGGGTTCGGGTTCGGGTTCGGGTTCGGGTTAGGGTTAGGGTTAGGGTTAGGGTTAGGGTTAGGGTTAGGGTTAGGGTTTAGGGTTAGGGTTAGGGTTAGGGTTAGGGTTAGGGTTAGGGTTAGGGTTAGGGTTAGGGTTAGGGTTAGGGTTAGGGTTAGGGTTAGGGTTAGGGTTAGGGTTAGGGTTAGGGTTAGGGTTAGGGTTAGGGTTAGGGTTAGGGTTAGGGTTAGGGTTAGGGTTAGGGTTAGGGTTAGGGTTAGGGTTAGGGTTAGGGTTAGGGTTAGGGTTAGGGTTAGGGTTAGGGTTAGGGTTAGGGTTAGGGTTAGGGTTAGGGTTAGGGTTAGGGTTAGGGTTAGGGTTAGGGTTAGGGTTAGGGTTAGGGTTAGGGTTAGGGTTAGGGTTAGGGTTAGGGTTAGGGTTAGGGTTAGGGTTAGGGTTAGGGTTAGGGTTAGGGTTAGGGTTAGGGTTAGGGTTAGGGTTAGGGTTAGGGTTAGGGTTAGGGTTAGGGTTAGGGTTAGGGTTAGGGTTAGGGTTAGGGTTAGGGTTAGGGTTAGGGTTAGGGTTAGGGTTAGGGTTAGGGTTAGGGTTAGGGTTAGGGTTAGGGTTAGGGTTAGGGTTAGGGTTAGGGTTAGGGTTAGGGTTAGGGTTAGGGTTAGGGTTAGGGTTAGGGTTAGGGTTAGGGTTAGGGTTAGGGTTAGGGTTAGGGTTAGGGTTAGGGTTAGGGTTAGGGTTAGGGTTAGGGTTAGGGTTAGGGTTAGGGTTAGGGTTAGGGTTAGGGTTAGGGTTAGGGTTAGGGTTAGGGTTAGGGTTAGGGTTAGGGTTAGGGTTAGGGTTAGGGTTAGGGTTAGGGTTAGGGTTAGGGTTAGGGTTAGGGTTAGGGTTAGGGTTAGGGTTAGGGTTAGGGTTAGGGTTAGGGTTAGGGTTAGGGTTAGGGTTAGGGTTAGGGTTAGGGTTAGGGTTAGGGTTAGGGTTAGGGTTAGGGTTAGGGTTAGGGTTAGGGTTAGGGTTAGGGTTAGGGTTAGGGTTAGGGTTAGGGTTAGGGTTAGGGTTAGGGTTAGGGTTAGGGTTAGGGTTAGGGTTAGGGTTAGGGTTAGGGTTAGGGTTAGGGTTAGGGTTAGGGTTAGGGTTAGGGTTAGGGTTAGGGTTAGGGTTAGGGTTAGGGTTAGGGTTAGGGTTAGGGTTAGGGTTAGGGTTAGGGTTAGGGTTAGGGTTAGGGTTAGGGTTAGGGTTAGGGTTAGGGTTAGGGTTAGGGTTAGGGTTAGGGTTAGGGTTAGGGTTAGGGTTAGGGTTAGGGTTAGGGTTAGGGTTAGGGTTAGGGTTAGGGTTAGGGTTAGGGTTAGGGTTAGGGTTAGGGTTAGGGTTAGGGTTAGGGTTAGGGTTAGGGTTAGGGTTAGGGTTAGGGTTAGGGTTAGGGTTAGGGTTAGGGTTAGGGTTAGGGTTAGGGTTAGGGTTAGGGTTAGGGTTAGGGTTAGGGTTAGGGTTAGGGTTAGGGTTAGGGTTAGGGTTAGGGTTAGGGTTAGGGTTAGGGTTAGGGTTAGGGTTAGGGTTAGGGTTAGGGTTAGGGTTAGGGTTAGGGTTAGGGTTAGGGTTAGGGTTAGGGTTAGGGTTAGGGTTAGGGTTAGGGTTAGGGTTAGGGTTAGGGTTAGGGTTAGGGTTAGGGTTAGGGTTAGGGTTAGGGTTAGGGTTAGGGTTAGGGTTAGGGTTAGGGTTAGGGTTAGGGTTAGGGTTAGGGTTAGGGTTAGGGTTAGGGTTAGGGTTAGGGTTAGGGTTAGGGTTAGGGTTAGGGTTAGGGTTAGGGTTAGGGTTAGGGTTAGGGTTAGGGTTAGGGTTAGGGTTAGGGTTAGGGTTAGGGTTAGGGTTAGGGTTAGGGTTAGGGTTAGGGTTAGGGTTAGGGTTAGGGTTAGGGTTAGGGTTAGGGTTAGGGTTAGGGTTAGGGTTAGGGTTAGGGTTAGGGTTAGGGTTAGGGTTAGGGTTAGGGTTAGGGTTAGGGTTAGGGTTAGGGTTAGGGTTAGGGTTAGGGTTAGGGTTAGGGTTAGGGTTAGGGTTAGGGTTAGGGTTAGGGTTAGGGTTAGGGTTAGGGTTAGGGTTAGGGTTAGGGTTAGGGTTAGGGTTAGGGTTAGGGTTAGGGTTAGGGTTAGGGTTAGGGTTAGGGTTAGGGTTAGGGTTAGGGTTAGGGTTAGGGTTAGGGTTAGGGTTAGGGTTAGGGTTAGGGTTAGGGTTAGGGTTAGGGTTAGGGTTAGGGTTAGGGTTAGGGTTAGGGTTAGGGTTAGGGTTAGGGTTAGGGTTAGGGTTAGGGTTAGGGTTAGGGTTAGGGTTAGGGTTAGGGTTAGGGTTAGGGTTAGGGTTAGGGTTAGGGTTAGGGTTAGGGTTAGGGTTAGGGTTAGGGTTAGGGTTAGGGTTAGGGTTAGGGTTAGGGTTAGGGTTAGGGTTAGGGTTAGGGTTAGGGTTAGGGTTAGGGTTAGGGTTAGGGTTAGGGTTAGGGTTAGGGTTAGGGTTAGGGTTAGGGTTAGGGTTAGGGTTAGGGTTAGGGTTAGGGTTAGGGTTAGGGTTAGGGTTAGGGTTAGGGTTAGGGTTAGGGTTAGGGTTAGGGTTAGGGTTAGGGTTAGGGTTAGGGTTAGGGTTAGGGTTAGGGTTAGGGTTAGGGTTAGGGTTAGGGTTAGGGTTAGGGTTAGGGTTAGGGTTAGGGTTAGGGTTAGGGTTAGGGTTAGGGTTAGGGTTAGGGTTAGGGTTAGGGTTAGGGTTAGGGTTAGGGTTAGGGTTAGGGTTAGGGTTAGGGTTAGGGTTAGGGTTAGGGTTAGGGTTAGGGTTAGGGTTAGGGTTAGGGTTAGGGTTAGGGTTAGGGTTAGGGTTAGGGTTAGGGTTAGGGTTAGGGTTAGGGTTAGGGTTAGGGTTAGGGTTAGGGTTAGGGTTAGGGTTAGGGTTAGGGTTAGGGTTAGGGTTAGGGTTAGGGTTAGGGTTAGGGTTAGGGTTAGGGTTAGGGTTAGGGTTAGGGTTAGGGTTAGGGTTAGGGTTAGGGTTAGGGTTAGGGTTAGGGTTAGGGTTAGGGTTAGGGTTAGGGTTAGGGTTAGGGTTAGGGTTAGGGTTAGGGTTAGGGTTAGGGTTAGGGTTAGGGTTAGGGTTAGGGTTAGGGTTAGGGTTAGGGTTAGGGTTAGGGTTAGGGTTAGGGTTAGGGTTAGGGTTAGGGTTAGGGTTAGGGTTAGGGTTAGGGTTAGGGTTAGGGTTAGGGTTAGGGTTAGGGTTAGGGTTAGGGTTAGGGTTAGGGTTAGGGTTAGGGTTAGGGTTAGGGTTAGGGTTAGGGTTAGGGTTAGGGTTAGGGTTAGGGTTAGGGTTAGGGTTAGGGTTAGGGTTAGGGTTAGGGTTAGGGTTAGGGTTAGGGTTAGGGTTAGGGTTAGGGTTAGGGTTAGGGTTAGGGTTAGGGTTAGGGTTAGGGTTAGGGTTAGGGTTAGGGTTAGGGTTAGGGTTAGGGTTAGGGTTAGGGTTAGGGTTAGGGTTAGGGTTAGGGTTAGGGTTAGGGTTAGGGTTAGGGTTAGGGTTAGGGTTAGGGTTAGGGTTAGGGTTAGGGTTAGGGTTAGGGTTAGGGTTAGGGTTAGGGTTAGGGTTAGGGTTAGGGTTAGGGTTAGGGTTAGGGTTAGGGTTAGGGTTAGGGTTAGGGTTAGGGTTAGGGTTAGGGTTAGGGTTAGGGTTAGGGTTAGGGTTAGGGTTAGGGTTAGGGTTAGGGTTAGGGTTAGGGTTAGGGTTAGGGTTAGGGTTAGGGTTAGGGTTAGGGTTAGGGTTAGGGTTAGGGTTAGGGTTAGGGTTAGGGTTAGGGTTAGGGTTAGGGTTAGGGTTAGGGTTAGGGTTAGGGTTAGGGTTAGGGTTAGGGTTAGGGTTAGGGTTAGGGTTAGGGTTAGGGTTAGGGTTAGGGTTAGGGTTAGGGTTAGGGTTAGGGTTAGGGTTAGGGTTAGGGTTAGGGTTAGGGTTAGGGTTAGGGTTAGGGTTAGGGTTAGGGTTAGGGTTAGGGTTAGGGTTAGGGTTAGGGTTAGGGTTAGGGTTAGGGTTAGGGTTAGGGTTAGGGTTAGGGTTAGGGTTAGGGTTAGGGTTAGGGTTAGGGTTAGGGTTAGGGTTAGGGTTAGGGTTAGGGTTAGGGTTAGGGTTAGGGTTAGGGTTAGGGTTAGGGTTAGGGTTAGGGTTAGGGTTAGGGTTAGGGTTAGGGTTAGGGTTAGGGTTAGGGTTAGGGTTAGGGTTAGGGTTAGGGTTAGGGTTAGGGTTAGGGTTAGGGTTAGGGTTAGGGTTAGGGTTAGGGTTAGGGTTAGGGTTAGGGTTAGGGTTAGGGTTAGGGTTAGGGTTAGGGTTAGGGTTAGGGTTAGGGTTAGGGTTAGGGTTAGGGTTAGGGTTAGGGTTAGGGTTAGGGTTAGGGTTAGGGTTAGGGTTAGGGTTAGGGTTAGGGTTAGGGTTAGGGTTAGGGTTAGGGTTAGGGTTAGGGTTAGGGTTAGGGTTAGGGTTAGGGTTAGGGTTAGGGTTAGGGTTAGGGTTAGGGTTAGGGTTAGGGTTAGGGTTAGGGTTAGGGTTAGGGTTAGGGTTAGGGTTAGGGTTAGGGTTAGGGTTAGGGTTAGGGTTAGGGTTAGGGTTAGGGTTAGGGTTAGGGTTAGGGTTAGGGTTAGGGTTAGGGTTAGGGTTAGGGTTAGGGTTAGGGTTAGGGTTAGGGTTAGGGTTAGGGTTAGGGTTAGGGTTAGGGTTAGGGTTAGGGTTAGGGTTAGGGTTAGGGTTAGGGTTAGGGTTAGGGTTAGGGTTAGGGTTAGGGTTAGGGTTAGGGTTAGGGTTAGGGTTAGGGTTAGGGTTAGGGTTAGGGTTAGGGTTAGGGTTAGGGTTAGGGTTAGGGTTAGGGTTAGGGTTAGGGTTAGGGTTAGGGTTAGGGTTAGGGTTAGGGTTAGGGTTAGGGTTAGGGTTAGGGTTAGGGTTAGGGTTAGGGTTAGGGTTAGGGTTAGGGTTAGGGTTAGGGTTAGGGTTAGGGTTAGGGTTAGGGTTAGGGTTAGGGTTAGGGTTAGGGTTAGGGTTAGGGTTAGGGTTAGGGTTAGGGTTAGGGTTAGGGTTAGGGTTAGGGTTAGGGTTAGGGTTAGGGTTAGGGTTAGGGTTAGGGTTAGGGTTAGGGTTAGGGTTAGGGTTAGGGTTAGGGTTAGGGTTAGGGTTAGGGTTAGGGTTAGGGTTAGGGTTAGGGTTAGGGTTAGGGTTAGGGTTAGGGTTAGGGTTAGGGTTAGGGTTAGGGTTAGGGTTAGGGTTAGGGTTAGGGTTAGGGTTAGGGTTAGGGTTAGGGTTAGGGTTAGGGTTAGGGTTAGGGTTAGGGTTAGGGTTAGGGTTAGGGTTAGGGTTAGGGTTAGGGTTAGGGTTAGGGTTAGGGTTAGGGTTAGGGTTAGGGTTAGGGTTAGGGTTAGGGTTAGGGTTAGGGTTAGGGTTAGGGTTAGGGTTAGGGTTAGGGTTAGGGTTAGGGTTAGGGTTAGGGTTAGGGTTAGGGTTAGGGTTAGGGTTAGGGTTAGGGTTAGGGTTAGGGTTAGGGTTAGGGTTAGGGTTAGGGTTAGGGTTAGGGTTAGGGTTAGGGTTAGGGTTAGGGTTAGGGTTAGGGTTAGGGTTAGGGTTAGGGTTAGGGTTAGGGTTAGGGTTAGGGTTAGGGTTAGGGTTAGGGTTAGGGTTAGGGTTAGGGTTAGGGTTAGGGTTAGGGTTAGGGTTAGGGTTAGGGTTAGGGTTAGGGTTAGGGTTAGGGTTAGGGTTAGGGTTAGGGTTAGGGTTAGGGTTAGGGTTAGGGTTAGGGTTAGGGTTAGGGTTAGGGTTAGGGTTAGGGTTAGGGTTAGGGTTAGGGTTAGGGTTAGGGTTAGGGTTAGGGTTAGGGTTAGGGTTAGGGTTAGGGTTAGGGTTAGGGTTAGGGTTAGGGTTAGGGTTAGGGTTAGGGTTAGGGTTAGGGTTAGGGTTAGGGTTAGGGTTAGGGTTAGGGTTAGGGTTAGGGTTAGGGTTAGGGTTAGGGTTAGGGTTAGGGTTAGGGTTAGGGTTAGGGTTAGGGTTAGGGTTAGGGTTAGGGTTAGGGTTAGGGTTAGGGTTAGGGTTAGGGTTAGGGTTAGGGTTAGGGTTAGGGTTAGGGTTAGGGTTAGGGTTAGGGTTAGGGTTAGGGTTAGGGTTAGGGTTAGGGTTAGGGTTAGGGTTAGGGTTAGGGTTAGGGTTAGGGTTAGGGTTAGGGTTAGGGTTAGGGTTAGGGTTAGGGTTAGGGTTAGGGTTAGGGTTAGGGTTAGGGTTAGGGTTAGGGTTAGGGTTAGGGTTAGGGTTAGGGTTAGGGTTAGGGTTAGGGTTAGGGTTAGGGTTAGGGTTAGGGTTAGGGTTAGGGTTAGGGTTAGGGTTAGGGTTAGGGTTAGGGTTAGGGTTAGGGTTAGGGTTAGGGTTAGGGTTAGGGTTAGGGTTAGGGTTAGGGTTAGGGTTAGGGTTAGGGTTAGGGTTAGGGTTAGGGTTAGGGTTAGGGTTAGGGTTAGGGTTAGGGTTAGGGTTAGGGTTAGGGTTAGGGTTAGGGTTAGGGTTAGGGTTAGGGTTAGGGTTAGGGTTAGGGTTAGGGTTAGGGTTAGGGTTAGGGTTAGGGTTAGGGTTAGGGTTAGGGTTAGGGTTAGGGTTAGGGTTAGGGTTAGGGTTAGGGTTAGGGTTAGGGTTAGGGTTAGGGTTAGGGTTAGGGTTAGGGTTAGGGTTAGGGTTAGGGTTAGGGTTAGGGTTAGGGTTAGGGTTAGGGTTAGGGTTAGGGTTAGGGTTAGGGTTAGGGTTAGGGTTAGGGTTAGGGTTAGGGTTAGGGTTAGGGTTAGGGTTAGGGTTAGGGTTAGGGTTAGGGTTAGGGTTAGGGTTAGGGTTAGGGTTAGGGTTAGGGTTAGGGTTAGGGTTAGGGTTAGGGTTAGGGTTAGGGTTAGGGTTAGGGTTAGGGTTAGGGTTAGGGTTAGGGTTAGGGTTAGGGTTAGGGTTAGGGTTAGGGTTAGGGTTAGGGTTAGGGTTAGGGTTAGGGTTAGGGTTAGGGTTAGGGTTAGGGTTAGGGTTAGGGTTAGGGTTAGGGTTAGGGTTAGGGTTAGGGTTAGGGTTAGGGTTAGGGTTAGGGTTAGGGTTAGGGTTAGGGTTAGGGTTAGGGTTAGGGTTAGGGTTAGGGTTAGGGTTAGGGTTAGGGTTAGGGTTAGGGTTAGGGTTAGGGTTAGGGTTAGGGTTAGGGTTAGGGTTAGGGTTAGGGTTAGGGTTAGGGTTAGGGTTAGGGTTAGGGTTAGGGTTAGGGTTAGGGTTAGGGTTAGGGTTAGGGTTAGGGTTAGGGTTAGGGTTAGGGTTAGGGTTAGGGTTAGGGTTAGGGTTAGGGTTAGGGTTAGGGTTAGGGTTAGGGTTAGGGTTAGGGTTAGGGTTAGGGTTAGGGTTAGGGTTAGGGTTAGGGTTAGGGTTAGGGTTAGGGTTAGGGTTAGGGTTAGGGTTAGGGTTAGGGTTAGGGTTAGGGTTAGGGTTAGGGTTAGGGTTAGGGTTAGGGTTAGGGTTAGGGTTAGGGTTAGGGTTAGGGTTAGGGTTAGGGTTAGGGTTAGGGTTAGGGTTAGGGTTAGGGTTAGGGTTAGGGTTAGGGTTAGGGTTAGGGTTAGGGTTAGGGTTAGGGTTAGGGTTAGGGTTAGGGTTAGGGTTAGGGTTAGGGTTAGGGTTAGGGTTAGGGTTAGGGTTAGGGTTAGGGTTAGGGTTAGGGTTAGGGTTAGGGTTAGGGTTAGGGTTAGGGTTAGGGTTAGGGTTAGGGTTAGGGTTAGGGTTAGGGTTAGGGTTAGGGTTAGGGTTAGGGTTAGGGTTAGGGTTAGGGTTAGGGTTAGGGTTAGGGTTAGGGTTAGGGTTAGGGTTAGGGTTAGGGTTAGGGTTAGGGTTAGGGTTAGGGTTAGGGTTAGGGTTAGGGTTAGGGTTAGGGTTAGGGTTAGGGTTAGGGTTAGGGTTAGGGTTAGGGTTAGGGTTAGGGTTAGGGTTAGGGTTAGGGTTAGGGTTAGGGTTAGGGTTAGGGTTAGGGTTAGGGTTAGGGTTAGGGTTAGGGTTAGGGTTAGGGTTAGGGTTAGGGTTAGGGTTAGGGTTAGGGTTAGGGTTAGGGTTAGGGTTAGGGTTAGGGTTAGGGTTAGGGTTAGGGTTAGGGTTAGGGTTAGGGTTAGGGTTAGGGTTAGGGTTAGGGTTAGGGTTAGGGTTAGGGTTAGGGTTAGGGTTAGGGTTAGGGTTAGGGTTAGGGTTAGGGTTAGGGTTAGGGTTAGGGTTAGGGTTAGGGTTAGGGTTAGGGTTAGGGTTAGGGTTAGGGTTAGGGTTAGGGTTAGGGTTAGGGTTAGGGTTAGGGTTAGGGTTAGGGTTAGGGTTAGGGTTAGGGTTAGGGTTAGGGTT